>NW_019394687.1:0-52076 GCF_000612105.2 Orussus abietinus
GGCGAAGGGTCACGTCGGCCACTAGCTTGCCGTCGCTCGCCACTGGCACCACCCACCATCGCTATCATCCACCGCCATCTGTGAAGTAAAAATGGAAAATTATTAAGAAACCAAATAAAAAGAAAAGGAAAAGAAAAATAAAATGAAAAGAAAATGAAAAGAAACAGAAAAAGAAAAACATTTTTTACACTTACCTTATATTTTTTTAAATTTAACGCTTTGCCCCTCGTTTCTCATTTCAGCCCGGACTTGATTTATTTCTGTTATGCACTTAAATCCTGGGCCTGAGAATTGCCTCAGGCGGATTTGAACATCCATTGCTGTCAGAATGGCCATCCGAGCTTCTTCCAGATCTCCCTCCATCCACTCAATCGGTACAACGATGCCCGGCAGAATTTCCGTATAATCAGGCGTAGACATTTTGGCGACGAAACTCTGGAGCATTATTTAAAAGATCTCCCCTCCACTCGGTACTTTTCGGTTCGACAAAGGGTTGCAATCTATCCGAGTTGTTTTGACTGCTCAGAGTCGGTACTTCTTTAAAGGATCAAATGATCGAGGTGCTCGTACTCTTTCCAAGATGATAATATTAAACGATAATCGTGAACCTTCAAATTCTAATTTCTTACACTTTTTTATAACCCCATGGGAGTGTATCAGTCGTGCTCGGAACAATGATTCTCTTGTTATCATTCCAGCTCAGTGCTAGTTTTCTTTGTTGTATAGTATAAACATTATGTTTTCTACTTTGAATTAAATTTTGATTTTTAACTAAATTTTGATGATGCGAGAGACATTGTATATAATCGTCAAAGGTAATGGTTCTTAACGTAGACCCTTTGACCCCCTTCGCACGTTTCTTATCTTTGTTTTCTCCGAAAATTTTGAACGAGTATAATTTTGCTCGCAATCCTACAAACTCGGTCATAATTTTCCCATTGTTTTCATCCTTCATTAAGCCTAACACCTTTTTATTGACTAACGGTATACCGAAAATATTATTTACAGGGTAGTCGGAAGTATCGAATTTCTCTAAGTCCCGCAGTATGTCATCGTATATATTCGGAACGGTAAAATGAGAGAGAAGGCTGTCGGGTATCCGTGTACATTAATTTCGCCTTATCACCATAGGTACTCCTGATATAATTATAATGAAAGTCGTAAATGTACGTTTTAGAGATGTCTAGAACGGAAAATCCTACGTATATCGGTTTATTGAATTTAATTTTTGTGCGATTCAATTCGATTATAGCCATATCTTCGTCAAATACGGTACAGCTATGAAAATTGGGTTTAGCAATCAGAGCCTTTGCTCCATAGGCTCCATCCCATTTTGTGACAAGTCTAACGTCCTTTTGTTTTCTAACATTTTCCATCGTTTTACCGAAGACTGCATTATTGATCAGTTTATAAAAGTTTTTTTCAAAGTCATTATCAGACTTTTTTCTCAATTCGGTATTTAGATCTATATACTTTTTAAGCCACGAAGTCTGTCTAAATTTTAGAACACGATGTATCTTTATCAATTTCATACCTAATTTTAAACATTGTTTCAAATTCTTGTAGTGAATTATATATCTTTCTTTTAGGAGAAGTGACGTTATCAATTTAGAGATGTTGGAGCCTGGAGGAGTGTATCGGTGTGGACAAAATGGTAAATCTTTATGAAGTTCTTGAAGTTCGACCGGATATTCCATGTCGACTTCGAATTGTGTAACCGATAATGGAGTTATCGGGAATTTGATGAATATCCAATTGCTCGAAATTTTCCACCCACTCGAAGGAATCTAATGACAAAACCTGACTCATAGCTGCACCATACAAATTGTTCACGTCATAGTACATAAGGTACGATTCCTCTTTACTCGAATCGAAATCATCTCCCATGTACCTGTTATTCGCCTTGGCGTATCTATTGGAGCATTGAGCTACGCCACCCCGGATACCTTTTTTTATAAACAACATCTCCAGATCGGTCAAGAGCTCGAGTTTCACACCGGTACACTTAAGCGTAGCATCGAAAGCAAGACCGGGTGCAGTGTAATAATGTAGAGGATCTAATTTATATACGGTATAACATCCGCGTCTAAAATTTTCAAAGGTATCGGCAAGAAGTAAAACATCCGTTTTCAAATATAAATCGGAATATTCACCCAATGTCTCGATATGATATGTTTACCAAACGTTTGAAGCGTGTACATAATCTGCGTTCGATATTCCTTCATTGGTTAATTTCGAATAAAATTTTTCTTTAGGTGGTAATCGATCCTCTTCAAGTTTTTCCCAACTGTCGACATATTCGTATGGAAAGACACCTTTTCTAGTCAACAAGTTAAATTCCTCTACACTATTGCAATGTTTACGCGTAATTGATTTTTCCTCATCTCTCAAGTAGGATGCTAGCTTCTCGATACTACGCGACATAAATCTAAACGAGTCAATAAATCGAAAACGTACGATCGTATCCTTGACGCTCTTCGTGAAAGATATGTATCGCTCTTTATTTACCGGTAGAAGATTTATCGAGCCCTCAAAAGACGTAGCCAGGGCTCTGATTAAGAAATGTGAATCATAGCCTGATAAGTTATGAAACACGATAGGAACGGTGTGCGTGTTCTTGTAGTTCAAATTGCAACCCTGATGTGCAGCACCGCGATATTTACCTGTAAAATGACAATGATCCCGATGCTTCACATCCTGAGGCGTAAAGGGCCTTTCACAAATATGACAGATCTTTGCCGAGTAATATTCGTTTCTCTGTTCAAAATTTAGGGGTTCCATCGGTACGATGCGTTTCAGGTAAAATTCCACGAACTGAGCTAATGCTTTTAACTCGTTCATAAACCATTCCACACAATCGTTGCCACGATAAACTTTAAATTTGGAAATAGAGCCATCGAAGTTACATTTCAAATAATACGCGACGCTGTATGGAACATGTTTCTGGTAAACCGCTGTATTTGTTGAATTAGACGTACCCGTAACTGGTTCTAACATGCACTTGATGTCGGCATATATGACGAATGGAACGGGTGCCTTGTGCTTATAATTTTTGAATTCTAAAATTTTGTCGTTCTCATTCGGTAATTCCACTCTACATTTATTACTACTCACGCAATCGAGTCTATGTTTCTCGAAAGAGCTTTCTAATCTAAAGTGGCAAAGACATCTATCGCACAATCTGGTATAGTGGTCACGTTTTGAAATTTGTGAACTCAGTAACCGAGATAGATTACGAATCCATGCAAAATGATACACGTTGTCATCTGCATCGTTTGAAAAAATGGTTGTTTCCAACATAAGTAAATGAATCGTCTCTTTATCCGAACGCTGCTGACTCAGATAAATCGGTACGATCACGCTGCTATTTTTTTCGCGTTCAATACCGTAAATGTTAATTTTTAAATTATTAATCCTTTCAAACTTTGACACGTCCTTCAAACCAATGGGAAAATTTAAACCTTCGTAATTTAACACTGAACTGAAATGTGGGTACGAATCGATTAAATTTACATGAGACGTTGCTGGATGCAGTGCTGCATTTACCGACCAGAGGAAGCAAAAGGGATCACTGTTCTTAATGTTCACAACTGCTTTCTTGCGTTGAATGTCTTCAGGTAATTCGATGAAAGTCGACAAGCCACCGTGGATTGGAATGTATCTGTTGATGTTCACCGTCAAATTTATAATTTCCAACAGTGACCAACCCGATTCTCTTTCCTGGAAGTCTTCGATCTTGGTCAGCAATTTGTTCGTCACGTTTACGTTAAACCACTCGTCGATGTTCGTCGAAGGTAGAATAATATCGTTTCTAGTATTGAAGAATTTAATCTCTTCAATGATGTCGCCGCCTTTCGTAGTCTCGAATTTGCACGACAAGACGACGTTCACTTTCACGTTTCCATCCTTTCGGAGCACGTTATTCACCCTGGTAGTGAACAATTTTCTTGAATCCTCTAGGAAATGCTTCAAGTCCTTGCATTGCAGGTTTGTTATCACTCCGGTCCTTATTCTTCCTTTGAAGGCCGCTTCCAAGTCACCCCAGTGTACTCTGTCACTTCGTCTCTCGCTTATCACCCCTTCGCCTCTTTTTCGAAATCGTTTAAACTTTTCATAGAGAGATTTTAACGTTCCGATGGTCGTTAAGATCTTTGTCTTCTCCCTGATCGTTAGTGTGACATTTTTTTTCAAAATTTTATAGAGCCTAATATTTTGAACACCAAATTTTACCCACAATTCAATTTCCGCGTTCGAACTTCGTTTCTTCAAAAGTTTATACGCCTTCTCCATGATCTCAATCAATTTCTTACACTTTGCAGAATCCATTAGAGTCGCGTGTGAAGGTTTTACAAACAATGACGGTGATGCATCCTCAAGGGCTTTATATATGCAAAGATTTCAAGGTCTTCTAGGAATTGTCTAAAGGGCTATATATATATATGTATTCGAAGATTTCAAAGTCTTCTAAGAATTAAACGACAAGAGCATACCACTTGGATGACGACACCCTTAGCGCGTTTCCAGACTATTCTATTAGCAATAAATGACGGCGCAACGATACCATAGACTTAGTATGCGAACGGTAAACGTTGAGGTGACGTTCGGAGACCTAAAAATGGGACAATCGCACGGAAGAGAACGAGATACGAGGAAGAGAGAGTAAGTTCAACGGGACATGAGGAAGAGAGAGCAATTTCGACGAGATCGGTACCAAGAGTGGATACGGCGTTCGGATGTTCCTGAAAGACGTATAATTTTCGACAAGAATAATTCACGTGCAACGTTGAATCAAAATCCACCGGATCCTGTTAACGGTTCCAGAGACTCTTCTGGCAATGCAACCTCGAATCAAGGTTCCCGAAGAGGCGCCGGATACAAATTCGATTCGTTTCAGTATATATTGGTTTAAAGAATAAAATTCGAAGTTTCTGTATTTTATTTCTGGTTGGAGAATTATTCTACCCAACCTTTTCTTTAGATAGTCATGAACCTTCCCACATCAGAAAAATTTGATCTCCTTACCACTCGATACCTGAACCGCGAATTCTCAGAATCACGTCGCGAATCTTCCAGTGTCGAATGGCCGACGGATTCCTGCGTCGAGGGAGATACCAGCTGTCCTCCTAAATCGACGGGAATTCTCAGAATCTCATCGCGAGTCTTCCACCGCTGCGGGGACCAAAGGTGCCGACGCGATTCTTGGAATCGAGTGGCGGATGGTAGAATTCGGGGAATCGAATGGCTGACGGCAAATTCCGATCTCGATGGTGTCGTCCACGGGGGGTGAGGGAGGAGGAAACGTTGCGCCAACGTTTCAGAGGGTGTAGCGGGGTCCGACGGGCGGGGTAGGCAAGGCGGTTGGGGGTAAGGAGACTCACACGCATAGGCCAGCGGTGTGCATGGGTGCGTGCCCGTGTACGTGTGCACGCACACGAGGGGCCCAGGGGCTTGTGGGCAAGGGGAAAGTGGGAGGGGGAGGAGCTCACACGCATAGGCCAGCGGTGCGCATGGGTGTGTGTCCGTGTACGTGTGCACGCATACTAATATGTCCAGAACTGGCCACTTCCTACTACTCCCCATGAACGTGATTCGGTTGCTCGTCCGCGCGGGACGCGGAAAGGCCGCCTTCGCGACTCCCAATCCGGCCGCCGGCACGAGACTTATGCCCGTTTCGTTCCCAAAAAGCTGCTCGCTCACACGATTCTTTCCTATCGCCGACACGAGACTTACGCGACACAATCTTCCGGGCGCGAACTAAAGTCGCTTAATAACTCGGGCTACTAATTTATCCGCAAAACAGAGAATCCGGAACAGAAAAAAGAAAGGAAAGCTCTTTACCCGAAACTCATGCGCGGTCGACACGATTCAGAAAATGTATCTAACTACTTTACCGAACTTTTACCAAAATGGCTCCCCGCGCTCTCAGAAAATCGGCACTTTACGTCGGGCCTTTGCCGCCGCTCGCCGGCTACCCTTTCGTCTCCGCCTCGTTCCTCAAGGTGATGGTTCGGGGCTGCGACGTTGGCTCCTCAGATGGTCCAGAAAACCAGAAAACGGGAAGAAGTGTCCAGTCCGACGGTCCGTGGGCGAAGAAGTTCGGAGCTCCTGCGTTTTGGCTAGTCATAAGATTCCGGGCGATCACTCCGGGATCCTTCTTCTAGTCGTTGATTGGTTCAGGCGCTCCGCTGTCATCAAAATCTTCCAAAATCTTCGCGCATCGCACTGTGATAATTGGCGCTTGATGGATGGCGCGTGCGGTGTGCGGCGGTGGTGGCAGGGATGGTGGTGCGCGCTTCTCGCGCGCTACAGGCTCTTAGAGGACAGGCCCGTCGTCGATGGTGAGTCCGTCGTGGCCCTTGGCGTGCCGCTCTCTCCTAGAGCGGCCGCCTAAATTTTCTTCCGAGGGTTCCCCGGTCCACCCGGGCAGACTTTAGCAAGCCCGGGTCTCTCGGCGACGACCGGTCGGGCTCCTGGCCCGGAAATCCGGTGTCCTGGGCGCCGGGCAATTACGGGCCCAGCCCTTTGTGCCCGCCCCCTGTCCCCGTAACTTGGCCGCGAGCGGGTGTGCCCAGGATGCGGCATCCATCCGCCGCCGTGCCGAACGGGACCGGGAAAAATAGCCAGCCCCCGTCCCCCGGCCCGGCTCCTGTCCGGGTAGTCCTGTGATTCCTGCAGGCGGCCCAACTTGAGCCGCCAGGACTAACCAAGGTCCCGCCCTTGCAGGTAGGGCCGCTAGGGTGGCGAAGACGGGGTCAGCCGGCTCCCCTCGTGGGGCCCGACGTCACGGTCCTTCCTCTTCGTGTGGGTACGCCCCTGCATAGGCGTCGGCTTCCTCCTCGACGCGGCTTTCGTAGCGTCGAGCGACGACAAAGCCGCGAACTCTACGAGGTCGACGCTGTTGTCGTCCTGTTACTAACCAAATTCACGCAGGTATAAGCCTTTCTCGAATATTCGCTGGAATATTCGAAGAATATTCCAGGCAATATTTGAGAGTACAAAATTGTTTATTTTCCTTGAGGCCAAACATGCCCAAGAAAAATAAAAAAGGCATATCCCGAGCGGCGCCTCCTGGGACTCGAACTGCGCGCATTTAATCAAAAGGGGCGCGACAGAAAATTACGAAGAAAATTACGGGACACGACTCGAAGAAAAAGAAAAAGTCGCTCTTGTGCGCACTCGAGGAACCCCGCGGCCTCCCGAAAGGCTAACTCAAAATTCGATTTCCGTGGGTCGTAGGCCCCACCAGGGCAAACCGGAAGATCGCCCGCGTGAGACTAACGATGACCGGCTACGCGATACGCTTCCGCTCACCGGCGCGACACGATCCGGGCCCTACGACTTCGCGAAGTTACTCGGAGACTCTAATTTTTCTCAAATATCAAAAAGGGGTCCTCGAATGAGCACGTGGCACTTACTTCGCTACAGAAAATTCGGCGCCACTCGCCGGCCCCTCGGCTAAGTCCCTCGATGAGCCGGGAAGGTCTTCGGATCTTCAAACTGGAGACAATGAGACAATGTTTCAGAAAAACTATTCGGTGCAGGTTCGCTCGGTTCGACGATCGTAGGCAGAGAAGATCGGGGCTCTCTAGGCGCTGTCCTATATAGGGCTTCGGCTGACCAGTCCGAATCCCAATCGGCGCCGTTGCTTGGTTGAGATGCCCCTTAGCACCAGCTTTTCGGCGGAATCTGCGTGCGCCGGCCTGATTCCTAGGGCAGGGGATTGCGGCGGCGCGATCTCCGTGCGCGGTTGCTGGGCAACGGCGTTGCGCGCCTGGCGCACGTCGAGCCGCCGGCGATGCCACGGCAGTGTAGAGCGGTGGTTCGTCGGGTCCCGGCGAGCCTTGATCCTTTGGGCCCCCGATGTTTTCCCCTCCGGGGAATCCTGACTCACCCGGGGACGGATCCTTGGGTAAGCCTTGGGTACTCTGGCGAGGGCGTAGAATCCACGCCTCGCCTCGTCGGTGGCAGCCAGGGTCACTAGAGCTCCTGCTTCCTGGTCCGGCTCCTGACCGGGTAGTCTTGCTACCCCTGCGGGCGGCCGCACCCGAGCCTCCAGGGCCCGTCTGCGGCCCGCCCCCGCAGGTAAGGCCACCAGGGGGTGTAGCAGGGCCGACTTGCCCTCCGGGTGGAACCGACGAACGGGCCGTGGCACCGCGGCTGATGAGCTCGGTCCTGATGCTCTTGGCCGTCGAGGCTTCCTCGACGGCTTCTTTCTTCCCGGCCGGGGCGACGGGCAGTAGCGCGCGCGCGAGCGCGACCTCCGAGAGGTCGCCGATGTTGACACTCCGGTCTAGTGACCGGAGCCTCGCTACGCAATACAAAAATTTGGCGAGCTCTCGATCACCTCGCCAAATATTCATTTCAAATATTTGCGAGTGCTCGAGAGTACGCCCAGGAACTCAAAAAAAGCAAATGGATGATCCCTTACAGGAAATTGGGAAGAGTTCCCGCGGATCTCTAAGTTAGGCTGCAACAAAATACTAAGGGATTATTAATTAGGCATTCTCTCCCTCTCCCCCGGGTCGGTGACCGTCGGACCTCGGATCCTGCAACCAAAGACTGCAAAAAAAAGAAAGATGTCGGCAGAACTTGGGGGTCGCTGTGGGGTGGCAAAAATATACCACGTCACAATATAATGTAACTTTTCTCGCGTACTGGCCCTATCCCCCTTGTTCGGTCGCGTCGTATCGCGTAATCGGGCGGTCGCGAGGAAGTTATTAGATTTGCCTTTTGGCAACTTCCTGGATTTCCTTTTTGGCAGTCTCAGATTAGCTAGGGCTTTCAACGGCGCAGAGCCTCAGCCTCGAAGCATTTCTCATCAGTGAAAGCCGTATGGTAGGGAATCCAGGAATTTTGTGTTATATTTGAGGGTGGTTCGGTCGTGGACTCGAAGTTTATAAGGGTCTCCGTGTGTCCTTCTGTCGCGTCAAGTATTGTATTCAATTGAATTTCCCTGATTTTGCAGATTGCAATTCTAATCGAGATTATATGTGGACGGGCTCCACGTCACACTCTGTACAATGTGTTCCCGTGACCCTATAACAAAGGGGGAACGGCGCCATGCCGTCACGCCCTCGGTGTGTGAGTGCGAAAGAACCTTGTACTGAAATTCTGGATCGTCCCGTACCTCTAGTCACCCGGGGAACGTCGCGATGACGTCACGCCGCCGGCTTAGATGGGGGGTACGAGACCGTCTCCTGTATACGCTGTTCCTGGTTTTCTTCGTCAGTCACGGAATTGCCTGTTCGGCCAAACACCCGGGGAACGTCGCGATGACGTCACGCCGAGGGGGCAGACGCGAGAGCACGAGACCAGCCACGGACCGACTCGCCACCGAGTGGAAGGGGGAGCGGCTCTATGCCGTCACGCTTCGCACGGCAGGCGAGTCGGCTCGCCGAATTTCCTACGATTTTCGACGAAATTTCCCGGAAGGGGAATCCGCCTAAATGGCCACCGTTCGCAGGTGTTCCGAGGTATCCCTTACCGGGCGCTTTGCCGGATTTTCTCGGGTGCTCGGTTCCACCTGCCTACTAAGGGCACTGTATTTCTAATTGCTCGTGAGGAGTGGCCCTGTCGCCTTGTCTCCTCGAGCCTTTCAATGTCCTCTTGCCAGGGGATGCCTGGCAAGGGTATCGCGAAGGTAGGATAATTTATCTGGAGGAGCAGCGCAATGCCACCACGACCAGAGGCTCTTTCGATCGGTAGAGTACGATCAGAAAATGACCCCGATTACAGAAAATCCACGCCTTTTATACCGCGGAGTACATGGGTTCGATTACTATATCGTCGGGTTCCCACTCTGACCCGCGTTCTTTGACGTGCTATTGGACACGATGGTTACCCTTTAGACGATTTGTAATTTCTCGCCCTTTGATTCGCCGGGGCCAAGGCCGTGGCCATTTCCTCCAATCGGGATGACTCATATCAACATTATATCAATTTAATCGCGATGTATTAATTCGCGACCTCGTGATCCTGCCCGTGAGATGTGCGCGCGAGGCTCTCTCTCGACGCACCGAGCAAGCGGTTGTTTTCGTATCCCCCGCGAACTAGTTATCGCGTTGACTACCCGTCGCGGGGACAAGTTCGATTTGTCTCTCATAGGTGTCGCGTCGCGTACCTCCGACACGTCACAATATATATATTGTAATGTGGTGGATCGGTAGCTCCCCCACATTAAAGGGAAATCGCTTCCTCGAAGAGGAAGGAGTAGCTACCGACCCGCCCTACATACCGTTAGAGCTAATAAGTTGCGCGCGAGCGTCACTAGCGAACGCCCGAACACATATTAGGCGATATAGTTGGGGAAAATTATGGGAAAGAATCTGGAAAAGTAGGGAACATAAGGGTTTTGTATGGGATCGGGATCGACTCCGGGAGATTCAGGGAATAGGGGATGTTCGGAAACATGGCTACGGCCTTAAAGGGCTGTACGCCTTAGGGTTCGCTCATGCGGCCCTGAAGTAAACTCAAGATTTTGGGCCGCTCATGCGGTCCTGTCGCGCGCGGCGAGGCCCGGGTCACCGTCGCCGCGCTGCTCCGGGAATGTGGGAGGATTGGTCGGCCGACGCGGCGCCGCCGGGCCGGAGCCAATCAAAGCTCCACTCGCGAGGCCGCTCGGCCAATCCGCGCCCCGGAGACTGCCGAAAAATGACCCGGCACCGCGTGCGTGCCGGGACCGGGGATCATTCGGTGGATAGCCGTAGCTGAGGCAAGAGCGCATACCCGCAAGCAGTTTTGAGATAAAAGACCGAGACTGACGAGTCAGAGGAAGCTACAAATTTTAACAGGGTCTCCGAACATCCCTCTCCCAAGTAAGTCTTAGGGGACGATTCGCGACATTTTTAGAGGAAGATTTGCGGAAATTCGTATGGAAAGAGTCGCGGCAGTAATAAGGGAAAATTATAGGGAAAAATCCGGAAATTGGTAGGGAAACATTCGCGAGTGAATTATAGGGGAAATCGCGAATAGCGAGACACGCGAGGGCGATCGTGAGTGGCGGCCGCGACGTATAATAAGTAGCCGCGTTACAGCCGGGAACCCTCGAAGCTCGTGCGAATATTTGAGTGGAACATAGGATTTAGGGTCGCCGACGTGCGGCTGGCGCCCAACCAGTGTGATAAGAATTAGTTCTTTTGGAAAGTGTTTTAAGATAATAAAGAAGTTTTATGTTAAACCGAATATTCAAAAATTGAGCACCTTTGATTGGGACGAAAACCACGTCGCAACATATATACATATATATTGTGACGTGGCATTTCTGAGGGTGAAATGCCGTCGCAAAACGGTACCATTTTTTTCCATCGCCTACACCGGCCACAAGGAACTATGTGTACGGGTGACGGTGGCTCGAGGGAGCGGGGATGGTGAGGGCCGTTGGCCTGAATATACTTGATGTCCATTCTACCTTATTATTATCATTTATTTCATTTACAGTACAAAGGGCACGTAAACTCGAGAAAACGTGGAAGGGATATAGGCCGAAAACCCCTTCTTTTCATAGTGTTATTTTATTTAGTTAATGTTAAGGGGAATTAGTCGTCCCTGTAGTACCTTTCCCTTCTTTTTTGCCGAATAGCGGCATTTTAATTATTTAATCGGGTACGTCGGATTTGACTAACTCATCCCTCTTCTTAGTGGCGTACTTGAAGAATCCTAAGATAAAACCGTATCATTACTTTCATCATCTCTTTGGCCTTAAGCCATGTTATGCCATGTACACGTCGAATTATAATTTTGTCGCCTAGAACGATTAATTAGCCGTTTCAAGGTCTCGCGCCATACCATCATCGGTAAGCGCAACCGTTCGGCTCGGCGCGCGCGACGCTCGACCGCCGCGGGATGACCCCAAACAAGACGTCAGGGCCGTCAAGATCTCGACCCTGGGAAGCGACTGCGAGCCACCTCCAAGGAAAACCTAAAGGACCGCATCGAAAGACTAATTCTCACCACCAAGGGCGGCACCTGCTCTTCCCCTCGAGTCCCCCTGGACCACGTGGAGGTCGAACTTGCGGAGGCCGCCGGATGCCGGACCCGCGGGGGCAGGGCATCAGTTCGCCTTGGCGGCGGGAGGATGCCCGCCCGCGGGGAGGGTGCCGTCTTCCCGGCCAGGCGCCGGACCGGCGGGCAGAAGCCCATCTGTGAGGCTCCGACCACCGCCGACACCCTCGAGGAGGCGTCTCTGCATCCTTGAGGAACCCGTCCGCGGCAATAGATTTATGCGGCGGACGGGCCAAATTTGGTCAACTTTGTACTACAAATGTTCTACAGACGCAAATCTTCAACATCAAAATTGTCCAGCAGGCGAAGACTGCTGGTGCAAATGGCGCAATGCTGAAGCCAGAGGAGAACTCACTAATTTCCACCACGATAAGCCACCTCTGACTGCACAAGTTTAAAAAGTCATCAAACCAGTTTACGAAGATTTATCACGAGATGAACTGTTGGCCAGATGTTTGGAAGCACATACAAAAAGTAACAATGAATCATTGCATTCATTGATCTGGACTTTCGCTCCTAAACACCTGCATTCTGGCACAAAGATTGTTGAAATAGCAACTTTTCTTGCCGTTATTATCTTCAGTGAAGGATTTAATGGCATTTTGAAAGTTTTGGTTACAATGGGATGCCAAATTTGCCACGTAACTCAAGCTTACGCCGATTGTCGTAATGAAAGGCGTATCTGCCGCTCCGAACAACGCACGAACGACTTCGCTAAAAGAGCGAGAACTGATGCCAGGGAGCAACAATCGGATTTTCAAGAATTTTTTGAGGAAACGGAAGGTTCACTTTATGGACCAGGCATAGCAGATTAAGAGTGAGTCGAAATTTTATTGGTGATAATCGTATTTGAACTTTTAAACGCGTTTTTCTCAAAACTACATTTTTCAAATCGGTAGACACGATATCTCGAAATCTATCGTACGAATTCCTTTGAAATTTTAATGACTTATTCAGTACACATGTTGGCAGTTTGCAAACTAGAATAATTCTGATTCATCGAGCCGTTTTTTTTTCACGTTGAAGAAGTCGTGAAAAACACGAAAATTCATGAAAAAATGTTCAACAAGATGCCAAAAGTTCACCTTTCAATATTTTTTAATAATCCTAGTTCAAAAACTAGCTCATACTTTGTAGATTAAGATGCCGTTTGAATTTTTTGTTTCAGATAAGCAGAACGCCCGCAATCGTGGCAACCGCAAAACACTTTTTTTTTTTTAAACGAGTGGCTAAATTGCCGTGTACTTCCGAAATGAGCGACGATTTCGGGCTGAAAAAATTGTAAAGTTTGCTCAAAATACGGATAAATATGAGGTTAACAGTTCGCAGTTGTATGTTTACTTAGTTCGTAAAAAAAATTCCCGAAAAACGCTAAAAAAAGAGTCTTCACACGGGATGACCCCCTTAATCCCATAGCCATGCGCAGGCGTGACGCGCAGGAACGCGCAACCTTCAATTTTCCAGGCTCGCAACGTGCGCGGGTCCTCGAATTTGGGAGCCGTGCTGCCATCCATCGGCAGCCGCCCTAATTAGACGGCCTAGTGACCTATTTTGACAAGGCCAGAAGGCAGACCGGCGCTCGCTAAGAGGTTCCGAAGGATCCGTCAGGAGAACGATAGCGCTGGACGGAAGATCTTCTGGCGGAATCCTCATTGCCAGAGGGACTACCACACCGGTGATAACTCGAATCCTGTACTCCCGTCAGCGGCAGCGCTGTCCGTCCCGCGCAGAAGTTACGAAGGGCGCCGTACCGTTCCCGTCCCGCAGGGTGCGTTACCGTCGTAAGTTGCCTGCGCTGCCGCTTCCCGAAAGTAACCTCTCCGAAGAGTTAAGACGAGCTGTACCAGTGAGCCGAGCCTGCGTAGGAAACTTCTGTGCCGCCATTTCTGCGTGACCACCTTGCCAGGGGACCTTACAGTGCGATAGATTCCGTTCCCCCCTCTCTTAAGGGCGCGCGTAAGTCCCTCAGCGGTTCGCAGGGTGCCGGCCTGCTGGATTCGGGTGTGTGATCGGACCGCGGAAAATTCGACCAGGTTCCTTCTTTTAGACGGCACCGTCCGATCCACGGAGTGGAGCCGATTTCCGTCGGGTTGCATCACGTGTTCTTGTACCGAAATTTGTCGGATGGATATTCCTGTGCACCCGTTTGTACCGTACCCCTCACGTACCAATAGTATTGTCTGAATTCCGCCGGAAGTTGCTGGAGAATAATTAGCGCGGCCATGTGAGCGTGGACCAGGCTGCACGAGGAACGTAGGAGTCGTACCGCGGGCCGGCACAACCGTCCCGTACCGCTGCGCATTTGCCGAGCGCCAGGTCCTTACCGAGGTTCCGAGTGGCAGAATAAGTCCTCCTGACTGGACGTTGTGCCCTTTTTGGGCCCCTTCCGAGGGGTTACCAATACTGGCGCGATATTTAGGATTTTGTAATTGCCTCTTTCCACGCTTGTTCCGTTCGACAGGCGCCATTAGCCCCGTAAAGATTATTTTGCGGACGCGCCCGCATGTCGAGGTCTAAATAGGGCCCCCAAATACTAGACCCTGGCGAGGGATTTCGTGGCATATTGTTATTGATTATTTCATCACCCAGTTTCTTCATGAATTCCGCGGCTGACGCCTCCTTGTTCCCTTTAAAGTCGGAACGAACTCCCTGGCCCTACTGTGCCGCGAAGAGCGTAAGGTCCTCGTGGGGCTGAGTGGCCGGCCGGATACGCCCGGGAAAGTCCCGTCAACCGGACCGAGTCGGTTCGTTCATGTTACCGGGTACCGGGATCCCGAGGTGTGCATGTGCACCTGGTGCCTTTAAATAAATCGGGCTCCCGGAAGGGCCGATGACCGGGCTCGACCCCTTTTGAAAATTGCTCCCGGGCGTATAACTGTTTGCCGGGGATAGGAATAGGAATTCAGGGATAGGAATTCCCGTAGCAGCGGATATATACCAACCATAGATTTGCAAAAATCAACCCTAGATGTCTACGATTGTCTAGGGAATATCCATTATGTATGCATATTTTTTATATTAAATATATGTAATGTATACGTCTACGTTTTGTATATTATAATGGTCTGCATTTATTCGGAGCATAAGCTACGGGGTAATTGCAGCCGTCGAGGCTTTGAGCCTCACGATTCCTGAGACTTGAATTAATTTAAATTCAGTTTTTAAAGACTTGAAACTGGCGAGAAGCAAGGAGAGCGTTTCATGCCCGATCAGCTGACCGCGTCAATATTTGGATTTCGGGAACTCTGTCCGCGAGAATCGGTTCGACCGAGTTTGAAGGATAACGATATTGAAGGACATTTTACAATTTCTTTGTCTTGCACTTTTTCTTCCGTATCTTCTAATAGTTCTTCGCGCATATCGCGGGCTATGATGTTGCAGGCTACTTCCGTAGTGTTAATTATTCTTTGCGGCTGCGCCTCCGTTTCTTCGTATTGTTTCTCGCGGATGTCGCGGGTTAAGATGGCTTCGCTTATTTTAGTGGTAACACTTTCTTCTTGAGGGCTGGGTTTTGACGGAAATTCATAAGTTTCTTCGGTGGGTCGAATTCCTTGAAATGATTTTTGGTCCCGTTGCGTCGGTGGGTCGGAATCCGAAGTTGGTATCTGTTCGATAGACTCGTTTTTCGACCTCTGCCAGGGTTGAGTTTCTTCGCTTCGCCGGTTGTCTCAGATTTTTAGTGTTTCGCGATTCTCCGCAAAGCGCTTCCGGTTATTTTCGTTCCCTGCACGCGCTTCTTCCTTGCGGTAACTCGTTGCTGGGCCTTGCCCTTCTCTCGCGTCGGTCGGTGGCGGTTGTCGCGGCATCTCCCACTCCCGATACGGCTGTTTGTCCCTCTACTCCGATTCTGTTTATTATTGTAGATGGCGGGCGCGGGGTCCTTTTCCCACTCATATGGATTGGCTGTTCGACGGTCCTTATTTCGCGCAATGTTAACTGATCCGGCCTGGCCGAATGCCTCCAGTAACTCGTGGAATTCCGAGTGTTCTATTTCCCCTCGAGATGCACGCGTGGTGGATTGTTTCGGTTTAATGTCTTGATAATTGCTTAATTATGTAGGCGTCCCTGAAATTCGCGGAGAGGTCTTGAGCTTTCCCGAACAACTGCATGGCGTACTCTGTTCGAGTTAGTTTCCTTCGATCATCGGACCATCCATATTCTACAATCCTTCTAATCCGGTACTGGGCATCTTCACTCCAGAATTTTGTTAAGAAAGTCCTCTTGAAGTCCTGCGTATCGGTGACCTCGTCGTCCATGAGGTACCACCAATCCCGCGCAATTTCTTTTAGGCTCTGATCTATTATGGTTTCTGTCGCGAAGTCGTTTACGCCTATTGTATTACAATACTGTTCTGTCTTTTATAAATTTAACCGGCGTATCCGTTTTTGATTCGTAGAACACCGGTGCCTCCAATTTTATCGCGTATCCATAGGAAAATCCGTTTTCATTGGAAGCCTCGATGTTGACACCTGATCCGCGTGTTTGCCCTTGTGTATTTTCCATTTTTGCTATCTTCTCGCAGTTTGATTTCGCAACGGCCCTAACCTCTATCATGCTATTCCCTAATCGTTCGACTACCGCAAGGACATGATTAAATGCCGAGTGGTCGGCCCTGACCTTGTCCACAACCTCATGTAACTTCTGGGTTTTAATTTCTAATTGTTACGCGTGTAATGCTTCGACACGCTCCTGATATTTCTTATAATCTGTCGCATATTTTTCCTGGAGCTCTTTTAATCTCCCTTCGCAACTCCTATTTTTTTAATTTTGGGACCCGAGTTTCGTTTTCACGTGGCCCGAGATTGTTTCTAATTAATTAAAGCACTCTAATAAATCACTGAGCCATCCTGAGCGTTGAAGATTTTGCTCAGCAATTTGAATTTCTGGTTCTAAGTTTTTTTGTACGAAGAGCAGTACTGACCACGAGACCCGAGTCGACCGTTATAGCATTCGCACCATTAATTGGCGAATAGCTAAGAATAATTTCTTTATCCTGATCGGTAGCCATTTTATTGCAGAATTTTGTTCTTAATTTTAATTATTATTTGCTCCAATTTTGAGGGCTGATCGCTTCGATCTCCCACTCGACAGTGGCCAGCCTCACGTTGGGTGCCAATTGTAATGATCTGCACTTATTCCGAGCATAAGATACGGGATAATTGCAGCCGTCGAGGGTTCGAGGCTCACGCTTCCTGAGACTTGAAATTAATTTAAATTTAGTATTTAAAGATTTGAGACTGGCGAGAGAGCGAGGAGAGCGTTTCACGCACGACCAGCTGAGTGCGTCAATATTTGGATTTCGGGAGGCCTGTCCACGAGAATCGGTTCGAGCGAGTTTTTCTACGACTAGGCGATTCAGCGCCGTCCTGTCTGAAGTTAAATTCGGTGACTTAAATTTGTGAGAATGTTCTTGAATTTCCGGCCTCTTTAATTTAATTAGGATCAGTCCTAATCCAATTATCACGTTTTCTATTTTTCTGACTGTTGAATCATTCGACCATCACCGAAACATACCGATCATTTGTCAATAATTAGGACCGCGATTTCATTAATTAAGTTCTCGGATTCATACACCGAATGAACACTTTATACGTACTCAAACGTTTGATCGACGTATTCTGTCCGATCGACTCTTGCATTCAATTTGTCATACGGTAATTTTGCATTGTTAGGCTACCGTTATTAAGGCGACCTCATCTAGAGGTACCGCGCGGTCGGCCCCCGCACCCGTTTCGGATTAGCCGGGGACGACCGACACCCTTGCCGCGAAGAAAGGGTCTTTATTCCTTTTCGCGACCCTTCGCGGACCGTACTTCACTTTTTCCTACGGACGCACTACTTAATTCCCTCATAAACCTGCATTCTCTGCCTTTATTTTCAATGCACGTCGATTACTTTACAACATAATCCTTGACAACTGAATTTCCTCACGTTTTAGTTTATTACTTGATTGACGGTATTACTTTATTACATTTCTTAGAACTGCCCATCCTTTAATTTGTTCCTGGACATCCCCACTTTCCTTCTTGCAAATACGGGACATTCCCTTTCCCTTATTGTTTCATCCAATCACTTTTCTTCAAAATCCACCCTCTTGCATCTAACGAACCAATCCGCGGTCTTTGAACATTTATCTCCACTCTCGAAGACTGCATTCGAAGTCTCCCTTTTTGGGCACAGCTACCACAATCTCCGGCGGACTAACTTCAATCGCTTCGCACGCGACATTGCACTTGGACTTAGTTAGATTTTCGCGCGTTATCGAACACATTGTACCTCAAAGCACCGGACTTCAATTGTACACCTTCGAACATAAGCTCAGATCGTTAAAATAAATTGTTAAGTTTTTCAACGATCCAACACTGACCCTAGTTAACGGAAAGGAAGAATAGAAATTTGACTCTCAGTGAGAACGACTTATTCTATTATAACGGGGAAAAATGGGAAGGACGGGGAAGGGGAGAAATATACCCTGAGATTTAAATTATACTCTTTATTAACTTAACTAACCTACGGTCTTTAACGTACTTAAACCTACTTACTGCTTGATCGGGGTCGCGTGAGCGCCGGAGACCTACGGTCTTTAACGTACTTAAACCTACTTACTGCTTGATCGGGGTCGCGTGAGCGCCGGAGGGCCTAATGGCGGACGGGCGGGCGCCTCGTGGCGACGAGTCGGTGGGGTCGTCCTGAGTTGGCCTTCTCGGGGTCTGAGGTGACGAAACCCGCGGGCGGTATGGGCTCCGGGGCGGCGGACTGGCGGACGGCGGTTGGTCGGGCGACAGCCGGAGGGAGCGACCAGGACAGCTTGCCTCGGGGCTCGGCGTGGCGTGGTCAGGTTGGGCACACGTGCTCGTTGTAACAGGTCGGGCGGAAGTCTGCCTAGCGGACTTCGTCCCGCTAGGCCCGCCCTCCTCGGGCCGACTCGGCGGCGCTCGGGCGCGCCGACGCGGTGGTGTTCGGCCGCTCGCCCAGCGCGGCGGCTTTGGGGCCTGAGGGCGCCACCTGCCTTGTGGCGCACTGTTCGAGCAGCGTGACGGGCTTGCCCGTCACACTATGAATGGTGCGCTCTATAGTTTCATCATCGGGTCGACAGGATTTGGAAGAATGGACTTTCAGGTTATTGAATGCAATTTTGAAGATGTTATGAATTATGAAAGGTTAGTCCCTAGTCCTTACACTAAGTTCACCGCTTCTCGTTTTCCTCAATTTGCGCGCCGAATCCTATTCGGAGCGAAGAGAGTCGAGGCTAAAGAAATGAAATGGAGGTTCTCGTTTTTGAACCTCATTATGAAAATGCTAGCCCTACCATGGGTGCAGCTGATCAGCCTCGAGTGAATCTATTTCGGCTGATTGAGTTTTATCATATGATCGCAGTCTACTTCATTCCGCGATTTTAAGGTTCTTCCCGGAGCTAAGCTCGACGGAGGTTAGTATGACTTACTCAAAAATAGCCAGTAGCGGATATTGACTGGAGATTAGGGTTGGATTGTGGCAAAGGTGCTCGCGAGTTGGTGCAATACCAAGACCGACGGGTCTTGGTAGGATATTAATTTGGTGGGAATATGATGGGTGAGGGATGCAGGAGTGGCTATTATGCCAGGCCTGTTGGTTTGTTAGGGTCCTGCAAGAGAAAATACTTACCGAAGGCATCAACTTCTCGATCGCTCCTCGCAATCGAAGACTAAAATTTTAGAGACCGAATTGACGCAATGTAATCAATTTGAAAGTTCCGATCCAAGAGAGTGTTTGTCCGTGGTACTTCGCGCTCGCGGTCCGCGGTCCTTTCTCAGGGCCTCCCTACTTACTCGCAAATACTGCTGCGCATGCTCGAATTATGCCGAACTACTGGTCGTTGTACAATGGCGCACGTTGATAGTCTGACCCGTTATAATATGAATAGTATATGCGTATATAGACCAATCATAGACATACATATATCAAACCTAGATATCTGCGATTATCTATTGTAACTTTTCTCGCGTACCGGCCCTTCCCCCTTGTTCGGTCGCGTCGTATCGCGCAATCGGGCGGTCGCGAGGAAGTTATTAGATTTGCCTTCGGGCAATCTCCTGGATTTCCTTTTTGGCAGTCTCACAAGGAAGGTACCTGAGGTGTCCCCCTCCGATTTTGTTCATTTTTTAATATGTTATACAGGACTAAAATCTAAGGGACCCGTGTTTTTTTTTATCGGCGGATAAACACTTTTAGGGGGTGAAATCAGGCTTCAAAGTTGGCCGCGAAAGGGGGTGAGTTGACTGTTTCATATAGAAGCACTCGACCAATTTTCATGGAACAACCGTCAAAATGTAGGGAATGAAGAATTATGAAACATGCATTTGGAATTTTTCGAAAAAATTCATTTTTAAGGGGTGAGCCACCCCTTTGAATACTTCTTTTACCCCTTACGCGAGCAGTAATTCCTCTATCCAAATGAAACTTGGTTAATTTATAGACCAGAACAATACAAAAAAAGCATATTTTGGTTTTTTTCGAAAAACGAATTCTAAGGGTTGTAACAACCCTTTAATAAAATGATGTATAATCTCGTTTTAAAACCAGCTTTGTACGACTTTCTTGGACATAAAGAACTTTAACGATTAAAATTAATAAATGAATACGATCAGGTACCATCCAATACATTCGAAGGGTAAATTACCTCTTGGGTTCAAAGGAATGTGATTCGTAGAATATAAGACAGTGGAGTTAGCTGTCCTCGCAACTAGTGCATAGTCGAGTGGTAACGCCGCGCGAGCGAGTAGTATGCAGTGCCAGGTTTTCAACCACTATATGTAAGTAATATTTCATTCTCTCATCTTTAAGACCTACAGTTGCAATGAAAAATACAAACACGATTACGTTCAGTTTTGATAATAATACAATCTAAATATAAAACAATGTAATCCGTCTACACGATTCGTCCAGACATGTGATTCACTTTCGATTTTTCCTTCACAGTAATATTTGATAGCAATCGTTCTTTGATATCAAGTAGACTGATAATGGAAACCGAACATAACGAATGAAACTGAATAAACCGAAATATTACTTACATATACTGTTTGAAAACCTGGCACTCCATACTGCTCGCTTGCGCGGCGTTACCACTTGGCTACGCACTAGTTGCGAGGACAGCTAACATCACTGTCTTATATTCTACGAATCACATTCCTTTGAATCCAAGGAGTAATTTATCCTTCGAATGTATCGCATGGTACCTGATCGTATTCATTTATTAATTTTAATCATTAAAGTCCATTAAGTCCAAGAAAGTCGTACAAAGCTGGTTTTAAAACGAGATTATACATCATTTTATTAAAGGGTTGTTACAACCCTTAAAATTCGTTTTTCGAAAAAAAACAATATGTTTTTTTTTCTATTGTTCTGGTCTATAAATTAACCAAGTTTCATTTGGTTAGAGCAATTACTACTCGCGTAAGGGGTAAAAGAATTATTCAAAGGGGTGGCTCACCCCTTAAAAATGAATTTTTTTGAAAAATTCCAAATGTACGTTTCATAATTCTTCATTCCCTACATTTTGACGGTTGTTCCATGAAAATCGGTCGAGTGCTTCTATATGAAACAGCAAACTCACCCCCTTTCACGACCAACTTTGAAGCCTGATTTCACCCCCTAAAAGTGATTATCCGCCGATAAAAAAAAAAACACGGGTCCCTTAGATTTTAGTCCTCTATAACATATTTAAAAATGAACAAAGTCGGAGGGGGACACCTCAGGTACATTCCTTGTCAGATTAGCTAGGGCTTTCAACGGCGCAGAGCCTCAGCTTCTAAGCGTTTCTCATCAGTGAAAGCCGTATAGTAGGGAATCCAGGAATTTTGTGTTATATCTGAGGATGGTTCGGTCGTGGACTCGAAGTTTATAAGGGTCTCCGTGTGTCTTTCTGTCGCGTGAAGTATTGTATTCAATTGAATTTCCTTGATTTTGCAAATTGCAATTCCAATCGAGATTATATGTGGACGGGCTCCAGGGTCACACTCTGTACAATGTGTTCCCGTGACCCTATAACAAAGGGGGGAACGGCGCCATGCCGTCACGCTCTCGGTGTGTGAGTGTGAAAGAACCTTGTACTGAGAGTCTGGATCGTCCCGTACCTCTAGTCACTCGGGGAACGTCGCGAGACGTCACGCCGGGGGCTTAGATGGGGGGTACGAGGCCGTCTCCTGTATACGCGGTTCCTGGTTTTCTCCGTCAGGCACGGAATTGCCCGTGCGGCCAAACACCCAGGGAACGTCGCGATGACGTCACGCCGAGGGACAGGTGCACGGATACAAGACCGTTCTTGAGCCTGCGAAAGAGGATGCGAGTCGTCTCGAGCGGCCAGACACTCGGGGAACGTCGCGATGACGTCACGCCGAGGGGCAGACACACGAGTCCGACGTCACCGTCCTGGTTATATGTTTTCCCGTCGTCCGGTTTCGTCTCGAGCGACTATACACCCGTGGAACGTCGCGGTGACGTCACACCGAGGCGGCAGACGCGAGAGCGCGAGACCGGCCGCGGAGCGCCTCGATACCGAGTGGAAGGGGGAGCGGTTCTATGCCGTCACGCTTCGTACGGTAGGCGAGTCGGCTCGTCGAATTTCCTATGATTTCGACGAAAATTCCCGGAAGGGGAATCCGTCTAAATGGCCACCGTTCGCAGGTGGTCCGAGGTATCCCTTACTGGGCGCTTTGCCGGATTTTCTCGGGTACTCGGTTCCACCTGCCTATTAAGGGCACCGGATTTCTAATTGCTCGTGAGGAGCGGCCTTATCGCCTCGTCTCCTCGAACCCTTTACTCTTCCTCTTGCCAGGGGATGCCTGGCAAGGGTATCGCGAAGGTAGGATACTGATCGGGAGGAGCAGCGCAATGCCACCACGTCCAGAGGCCCTTTCGATCGGTAGAGAACGATCAGAAAGGACCTCGATTATAGAAAATCCACGCTTTTTATACCCGTGGAGTACATGGGATCTATTACTATATCGTCGGGTTCCCACTCTGGCCCGCGTTCTTTGACGTGCTATTGGACACGATGGTTACCCTTTAGACGATTTGTAATTTCTCGCCCTTTGATTCGCCGGGGTTAAGGCCGTGGTCATTTCCTCCAATCGGGGTGACTCATATCAACGTTATATCAATTTGATCGCGATGTATTAATTCGCGACCTCGTGACCCTGCCCGTGTTGTGTGCGCACGAGGCTCTCTCTCGACGCGCCGAGCAAGCGGTTGTTTTTGTACCCCCCGCGAACTAGTTATCGCGTTGACTACCGTCGCGGGGACAAGATTCGATTTGTCTTACACAGGTGTCGCGTCGCGTACCTCCGACACGTCACAATATATTCGAAATTAACACTCCCGGCTTTTCGAATCAAAATCCCCAAACGAAAAGCTAATGACAAAAGGCGCACTTTCGGAGCAATGAAAGCTTCACTTGCTTTCTAATCGTCATAAAAATAAAGCTTACGACTTTAGAAATAACAAAGTCCGTATGAACAGTCGCATAGTGTGCATGCTTATATGAAAATCTCAATAAATGTAGAAATTTCTACCAATCTCGACGTTCTAAATAAAAGCGATCTCCTTCAATGTAAATCATGAAACGTACCCTTTGTTGGACGGGATCCATTCCTGTGCTTTGCAAGCGAGTCTTATAATTGCCGTCACTGTATATAATATGAAATCATATATGGTCGTTTCGTTGTATGACGACGCAAAAATATGCCCTTTCAGAAATTGATTTCCAGGGTACAATTTTTATTGAAATTCATTTTTTTATTCGAAAATAGTAAAACTTCGCTAGCAAGCCGTTTTGCTTTTAGAAACAAATGATTATTTTCTTTTTTTAATACACAAACTGGAAAAAATTGTCTCAAAGAAATGACGAAACTGTTTGAGAATGTTTTCTAATGATATTTCAGAATTTTCAATATTGATTGCATTTGTTTTAAACAAATTAGAGGACGAAAATCGTTTCTCAGTGGATAATATCATTTCATTATTTGGTTTATACTAAATTTTAGTCATTTATAAGCGAAAATAGTTTTTCGATTGAGCGGATGAAAATCAGTAGATCATTTGTTATAAACAAATGTTGCAAACAATTGGTCATTGAAGTCATTTATAATTGGCATGAGGATCGTTTTCACAATATCCATCAGTGCTAGTATTTAAATTCAATTAACTTAGTTATCATTTTCGTTCAGCCCTCATTCATTGAAAATTGTTTAAGCGGACTTAATTATTAGATGTATTGTTTGCCTATTTATCGACTTTCGCACATTGTTCCTTCAACATAATCGCCGCTAACAAATGCATTTTCAAATATTGTCAGGAGACTTGGATACCTGTGTATATATGTATAATTGTTGTGAATAATCTTATGAACAATGTTTGTTCCGTTTTGCATGCATAAATTAAAAATTTTACTTTTGTATTTGACAAAAATTGCCAGTTACTCAAACGACTACTTTCAGTTTTAACGTTTGATTAAAAAAAAAATGTGTATAATTTATTGCAAGTTTTATTAACTTATGTTCCGTTTGATGAATGTTGACATGAGAACTTAGCTTTTTCTAAATGCATCTTAGCGGATAACCGTTTTATTGCTACAAGTACACATCATTCCGTGACGTTCCAATAATAAACAATGTTTCTTTAATAACGTAACGTAATACCAGAAAAATCTAACTAAGTAATTAACAGCTTTTTCGAAGGTAGAATCATTTGTGTACGCGGGAAGAAAAATTGTTTAATGTATTGTTAATAAAAGTAATAATTATATATTATTGTTCAAGTTTTGTAACAAGTATTGAAAATTCATTTTCCATAGACAATTGTGTTGAAGGAACAACGTTCGAAAACCGAAAAATAGACAAACAGTGCATTTATTAATTAAGCTTATTTAAGCAATTTTCAATTATTAACTGTTGAGCAACAATGGTAACTTCGTTGCCCACTGATACTGGTGGATATTGTGAAAATGACCCTGATTACATTTATACACATTTTCAGCAAGTAATTTGTAAAATTGGTTGATAACAACAAATTATTGACTGATTTTTTTCTACTCGATCGAAAAGCCCTTTTCGCTTATAAATGTTTGAAATTTAATTAGATATATTAATAATAAAATGCTGTTGATCCAAACCATTTTAATTTATTTGTTTGTTGTAACAAATACACTTAATTTTTAAACTTTTTCATTTCCACTACAGAATATTGTTACATAGTTTCGACACACTTTCATCGTTGTAGTAGTCGTCATGAGTGCCGAACGACGACAGTGAATAATTTAACATTTTGGATTGAACACAAATATATTATGATAAATAGTTGTCTTTTAATGTGAGAAAAAGTTTCTTATTTTGTTTGTCAAATAAGAAAAATTAACAATTTGTTTTCAAAAACAAGAACGTTAGTTGCGTGTGAAATTGTCATACATTTCGTTAAAAAAACATTCAAATTGGATAATTATTGCAATCTGAAAGTCAATTTGTCCAGGGGCATTTTCTTTGCTCCACTGTGCGTCTGTAAAACGTTCTTTCATTGTGACATAAACTTTTGTTCAATCAATGCCATTGAATTGAACAAAAAAGGAATATTTTACAATTATTATGTTAGTAAAATTGAAAATTACTCAGGCCGAAAATATTATGTATACATGTAATTGTATACTTTCAATAAAAATATCGATCGGCACATATCCACATTTATTAGTTTAGTTATTGCAGTGGCCGAAACATCGACGAAAATACTCAGTGTTCGCGAAATCGTAGATAGAATATTGCTGTCGTGATATGTTTGTACGACATTGTCCACCTACAAGAATATTGTTATATGTTTTACTTATTTCGTGTCATTTTTGCAGTCTTGTTTATACAGAAGCATGCGCCGCTGAATAACGGAACTTTGTTTAAAGTCATTTCATACTTCTGCACGTGTGAATACGTAAACGTATCGTAAACGAACACGTAATCGTATAATTTAAAAGTTAATAAAAAGCTGTATGAAATCCTTATCGTATACATGGCCCTAAAAATTCTGTCAGGATTTCATTATAATTCACTCCAACGGATTACGTGCAGCTCTAAAAAAAGAAAGAGACACTACCGTCATTACGAGTTATACTGTCGGTAACGTCTAGGGTAATTCGTTACCATACACGTGTGGCGGCGTTACTGACGGCATATCTTAGTACCCGCAGCCTATGCAGATGGCGCTGCAATTATTAGGGCCCCTTTTTTATCGACACCATCCCAGACCCAGGGGCCGATTCGGAGTTGCTTATCGCCTTTCACATCACCTTAAATATTGTATTACTATTCAGAAATTATTTTTAAATCATTGCAGTTAAATATATTTCCGAAAACTTTGGTTTTAAGATACTACCGCCACTTTCTTTAATGAAAATCGTATTGCCTTTTCATCTTTTTGGCAAATTATAAAAACATCGTTTGATGGAAAACGTAGTCCGCCACAATTTTTTTTTGAACGGTCATTCAATTTCTTTCATGCCATGAAGACCCAGTCAATCCAGAAACACCCAACTCGCAGCACAAATTTGAAATTAAATATTTAACAACAAACCCTGCCATGTAAGCAATTACACGCTCAGTATATTCTGTAATGTGCAAAATATCAGGAATATAGCTGTGAACTTGAATTACATTACAGGCATCGCTCCAATGATTACATCCGATTTTATCGAGGACCCGATATATTTCAGAAGATGCGTTTATAATATTTTCTGATTGCTTATAAACACCTCTTGCTGAGACATGGAGAATAGAAATATGTTCTAGAGACATGCAATTTTGAGTTTCAAAAGCCCTTAATTCTGCATGCAAAAGTAATTTTTTATATGCTGATGAAAATTGTGTAGCTGTTGGATTATTATTATGGTCACCGTGCGATCGAATACAGCTAAAAAACGTCTCTAAATGATCCTGGCTTACT
Organism: Orussus abietinus; assembly: GCF_000612105.2. Taxonomy (NCBI): domain Eukaryota; kingdom Metazoa; phylum Arthropoda; class Insecta; order Hymenoptera; family Orussidae; genus Orussus; species Orussus abietinus. The sequence goes on from NW_019394687.1 coordinate 26,959, forward strand.
TTATACGTAAGTATATATTTAAGCAAATTACTATTTTCGCATAGGTGTTCATACTGTAACGGGCCCAAATTCATGGTGCGCGAGGCGGTGCGGCGACCATTAGTTCAGCGCAATTCGAGCATGCGCAGTAACCTTTGAGAATAAGTAGGGGGGTCCTGGGAGGGGAGACCTCGGACCGTGAGCGCGACGCACCGTGGAGAAAGCGCTCTCTTGAATTAGAACTTCGGAATCGAACACTACGCGTAAACTCATTCCCCGGAATTTTGAGTCTTAACCGGAAACGCACGAGTGTACTGAAACTAAATTCGTTTGGAGTTTTTAAAAATCGCGGAAAGTACCTTGTTGGGAGACGATTCGTCCCTCGGTGACCGAGCATTGCCGCTCACGATCCGAGCCGGACAGTTCTCCGAGCGTGAAGTCGTTCTTTAGAGATCCATCCAAACTCGTTGACCGTGCATTGCCGCTCACGATTCGAGTTCGGACGAAACTCTCGATAAGAAGGAATGCGTTTGATTTGATTATTTTCAGGTCCTGTGTTCCAGTGGGCCTGGCATAGCGACCAAACCCACATCCTATTTTATTAAAATCCTGTCTATAAAAATCCTATCCTCGTATCCTCCAAATCGCACGTTGCGACTGATAGCAAAATTCCTAGTCCACAAAACCTTAACCCAGCAATATAATCTGCAATTTTATCTAATTTCTTAAAGATCAGTTCGTTATTTTCCGAATTCAACGCCTTCTTAGAACCATTACCTTTTAAATTCCTAGAATTGAATATATAAAATAAAATGTTAATCGTTTCAATAAATTCTATTGTTGCTTCACAATTTTTAAAGATTAAAAGTTTGAGATCATTATTACAAATTGTTAAGGCATCTGCAACGGATTTGCTAAATAATTGGGCTGCTAATCGGACTTTCATTTTTTGTTTTAAATAATTTATATGAGCACTACGAATCTTATTTGCTAAATGCATGCCTTCACATTCTTGAAGATCGTGAAGCTTTACGAAAAAGTCCCACATAATCAACTCTTTATTTTAATTCTCCAATGTCCTTGTGTCACCTAGAACATTTCAGACTAGTTTCAACATATGGCAAGGGTCCAGGAATATGTTAATATTATCCTTTGTCACCGGATGTTTGAAGCACCATTTAATGTTATTCTCCAAATCATATTTTTTCTGTTCCATAGATACTGGATCACTCATTTCCATACCCAATAATAACAAGAGACTTTGCAGCAGCACAATTTATAGCCGTTCCGTCAAAAGTAAGGGATGCTATTTTAATATTCGATTCATTTAATGCTATTAAGCATTCATTAATTAAATTTACTAGCTGCTCAGGTTTCAGACTGCGTATTACAAAATGAGCAATTGGGATTTTCCAGGCCCGGTTTATGCAATTAACCATGAAAACCATCGCTTCTTTTGCAACTACAGGTGTATTATTATTATTGCTTTCGGTATATTTACCTAAATCAACAATTCCTTTCACTTTATTTGCACTTATATGAAGATTTTGCTTAATGTAAATTCTGTCAAACATTAGAGCAGCAACCAAGGTATAATCTGTATCTCTGGCTTTTCTCTTAATTGCATCTAAAGCTTCTGCACATATACCAAGTTCCCCATTAACGGCACGATACCATTTTGAAATAGTTTTTGGGTGAGAAAGATATGCGTTAAATCTATGCCGCACATAGTTATAAGCAACTGTAGAATAGAAATGAAATGTTAGTGCAAATTGCCTTAAATCTGGACTATATTGCTTGGCTTGGCTAGCATGCGATAGTTTTCTACGTTGACGTTTTAATAAATGTTCATTTAATTTACTCGATTCCATAAGGTCCTGAAGTTGACCATCCGTCAGGTATTTTTCCTTTTTTAACTTTTCCATAATTTCGCCGGCAGAAGTAATTCTCTTCTCGGCTCGATGTAGACGCTGCAACAATAACTTACTTTTCTTTCTCAAGCCCTCAATGATATTTGTGTAATGTTTCCGTATTTCCATGTTGGTAGAATCAAATGTTCTCTTTGGTGAAAAAGAAGTTCCTTGGTCCACAGTTTTCTTTCTATAGGAATCTAATATAAAAGATCATGTGTAATGGTATCCAGTTTGATCCGTGCCTATGCACCGAAAAACTGCATCTTTCGAGGACTCGAGCCTCACGATTCCTGAGACCGAAATTAATTTAAATTCTAACATATAAAAGAGAAAGAGACTGGCGAGAGAGCGAGGAGAGCGTTCACGAACGATCAGCTAAGCACGTAAATATTATGGAGAGTCGGAAGGTCTGTCGACGGAATCCGGATTTAGCGAGTTTTTCTATCGTTAGGGACTTTGCTTCCGCACCGTTTCGCACGACTCGGCGAATTAAATTTCTCAGAATATTATTCACTTTTAGGATCACTTTAATTAAATTAGGTGCAGTCCTAATCCAATTATCGCGTTTCCTGTTTTTCTGATTCTGGCTACAGGGAAAGGAAGGATGGGAATTGGACTCTCAGTGAGAACGACTTATCCCATAACCGGTGCGCTCTATAATTTCATCATTGAATCGACAGGATTTGAAATAATGAAACTTCAAGTTCTTGGATAAATTTGGACTGTTAAGAGTTTAGGGCAGTTAGTCCCTACTCCGTGCACTAAGTTTGTCGACCTTCCGTCTTACTTGATCCGCGTGCAGAAATCTATTCCGAACGCAGGGCTAGCTGATCCTAGAGGAGTGAATTTGAGGTTCCTTGTTGAACCTTGTTCTGAGAATTCTATTTGTACTGTGGGAATGGGTGATCAGCCTAAACGAAATCTATTTTTACTAAATGAGTTCTAGTACCGGGTCGCGGACTACAGAGCTTGGCTCTACGGGGATTAGTACGATTTATTCTAAATTAGCCAATCGCGGATATTGACTGGTAATTAGGTGTGGTTTGTGGAAAAAGGTGTTCGCGAGTTGGTGCAATATCAAGACCGATGGGATGATGTAGGAGTTGAGTTTGGAGGAATACGAGGGGTGAAGGATGCAAGAGTGGCGATTGTGCCAGACCTGTTGGTGTGTAAGGGTCCTGCAAAAGGAAGTACTTACTTGTGGCATTAATTCCTCGATCGCAAATTAACGAATACGGTTTTCGATGCCGATTCTTACGTTTGCGATCGAGTCGAATATTCCGATTCAAGAGAGCGTTCGTCCGCCGGGCCTCGCGCTCGCGGTCCGCGGTCCCCACTCTCGCGCNTCGCCGTCTTTGCCCCCATGAATTGCTCTCTAGGTATTTATTCACGTAGATAATTTGGAGTTTTTGAAGAGAGGACAGAGAACTCCGTTTCTACCCCATCCCTATCCGTCGAGGGTCGTTATTCGTCGCTGATATTCCGAAGCAGCGTGAAGTATGAGGCTGCCGATGTCATAACCTTGAAAAAGGAAGAGCATGTAATAGTAACTGCGTCTTTTTTCTCTCGTAAATTCTGTTCTGTTGGCAGCGACGTTGATCGATAAAGGATTAATTGAAAGCGCAGGAATTAGACCAGCGTTCAATGTGAGCAAGGTGCGGGGAGGGTTAGGTTAGAAATCGGAATTATTTCAAGCGAATTATCCGTACAGGGATGATATTCTGGCGATTGTCGGCAAACATGGTCATTAATCCTGGCACAGTTCCTCCCCTGTACCCAAGTACTCGTAGATAGATCATTTTTACAATTCCGATAGTTTCCCTTCACATTTGGGGACGGCGCATCTATCCTATTACCCGGCACCCCACCCTGAGACTCGGGAAAGTCGCCATCTTGGGGTCGATTTTATATCTTTGGTAAAAGTGATCACTTTTCAAACCTTCATCTCACCTAAGCTTATTCACTCGATTTTGTAATCTTCGGGAGGGTTAGAATTTGTATGTCAAATCTAGTAACAATGCTAAAAGTGAGCACCTTCCGCGAGGTTGTAATTGTCACCAAGGTGAAAGTGTGAAATATGTTAGGTAAGAATACTCGAGAAGAAATTTCGTGCTGAATTGACGAAATGTGAGAGAGAGAGAGAGGAACGATAAATACAACGAGAGCGGGAAAGACACAATGACAAGACCGCGATATAAAAGATGCGTACGTAGAAGACTAAAGTCAGTAGAGGTTAATATGGTCCATCTAGCCATATCGATTATACTTGATGATAAACAGGAAAAAGAAAAATGAAAAAATGAGGATAGCGAGGAGAATACCTCGGTATATGTTAGAATCATTTACGAATGAGTAATGTTAACAGTAATGTTTATTATTAACACAAATACTTTATTATATTATTATGTATCACGGTACATTAGCAGTAATAAATATTTTTTGTACGTTACGCTGTAACGTTCATTTTCATCACTTCATTACGTCACACATATAAAATTGGCAACTCACCACAATTCTTTAATCGTACGGTACAAGGGATAAATTTGATAAATTCAAACTGTTTTCAAGTGACGACATATGTGTTACTCTTCCGCCTAAAACCTTTTCTCCTCATACTTTGTCAAAAGATTTCGCATTTTTTACTGGAGGATACAAAATCAGGTGAATAATCTCAGGTGAGATGAAAGTGCGAGGAATGAGTTCTTCTACCAAAGATAACTGGCGAGCATTGACTGGTTTCCCTGCAGATATATTGCCGTCACCTACCGCGCGGAACCGGTGTAAAATGTGAATTGCTGCGAGCGACAAAATCCTTTTTCCAAAGAAACCAAACATTTAGAAACGAATAAAATTAAACCAAAGTAATAAAATATTATTCTAAAACGTTTTGCAATTTGTTAAAGATTCAGCTGCTTCATCCTTTGAATCAAAGTATACATATTACAAACTCGCGGGAGGTGCTTACTTTTAGCATTTTAACCCGATTTCAGTTATAAAATCGATCTCCAGCAACTCCGAGATCTCGAACCGAGTTCCATCAGTCTGGAAATTTTATATTTTCACTTGGAGAGTCAGGTGAAAAACTCACGTGAGATGACAATCCGAGAAGTGACCACTCTCACTAAAGTTACGGAATCGACCCCCTTGTGTCAAGAACGTGCAATGAGACATTATATGAAGTGACCCCTGGACCTCGAGTGTCCGGAATAACCGGTACCGTTTATAATCTTCAGGTAATTTATAGCGTAAAGGAACCATTACTTATGGCGTCCTTTGACGTTGCTGGACCCCTGTAAGTTGTGTGCTTTTACGGATAAATTTCAGAATTACCGATTTGAAGGTCTCCAACGACATCGGGCCAAACCTGCCGAGAGTGACATAGCAGGCCCTCTTTGCTCGCACTAGCAGCATGACTAGTTCTATCCTGAAAGCTTTTCCCTCTTTGTCGTAAGACAGAAAATGCCAGTCGGCGTCGTAGGCCGCATCGGCGATCGCCAAGCTCTGGACGATGATATCGTTGCTAGACCAAGTTATCATGAAAAGTTCGGAGATCGAGAGTGAAACAAGCATGACGTTCAGCTTCTTGCGCAGCTGAGTCTCCGCTCCCTTAAAGTAAAATCAAGTCACAGGGACAGCTCTTCATCATGGGGATCAAGATTTGTGGAGGGTACGAATTTCCAGGTACTTGCCAGGAACAGCTGGAACCCGCTAAAGCATATCAACACGGCGGACCCAATCCCCTGCATGAGGATCATATAGCAGCACATGTTCTCCACCTCCTGCATGAACCAGATCAATAGTTTATGCTGTTTTATGCATTCCTTGAATGTATAGTGAGCCTCGGCAGCGTGCTGGGATGGATTTCTGTCCTTTAAATCGAAACGTGGCGTGCACGTCAGCTGCAATCTTTTTTGAAGAATTTTAAACTGCCCGGCTGTGTGGAGGTTGATGGTGTTGATGAAGTTTGCAAAGGAGAACGCGGTTGCCGCGGTTAGTATCACCGAAAATGCCTGAAGATTCGTTAAAAAATATTAATCCTTCGACTCCGATCCCGTCAAGTTTAAGATGCACCCATGTACCTGCAGGATATACGTAATTTCAAAGTAGGGCGTTTCTTCATATGGGACAATCTTGATCCACATCCTGAGGGGGAGTACCTTCGTCTTGTTCTCGCTCATATTTTCTGTCGACAATAATTATCAAAGAGTGGCTCCATCTTGGTCGTTAACCCGTTCATCTTACCTATTAACGGAGTTACCACATAGTTGCAGGCAGATCCGACCACCCCCATTATGTAACAACTGGCGAACAAGATGCACCTTTTTTCGCTATCCCTGACGATACTCACGACGTCCTTGTCCTGCATGGACTTGGAGATGATGCCGTTCATGAATTCGATTATCTCGAGAACTTTGCGCCGCTGGCTCAGGAAAATAATAATTTTCCCCGTGGAGAGAAAGATCGGGCAGGTTGCGCAAACGCTCTGTGTAACAGCCTGCAAATCCTTCCTGTAGTTATCGATATGCACATGATGAAGTCCGGCAAATTTGCGTTGGCGCTTACGTGAATATCCCCCAAAGAATGATAAAGATCGACGCTTGTCACAAGTATAGCGACGAACATTGTACAGCTCGTGAAAATGAGAGGCAAGTTAACAAAACTTTTTCCCTCGCCATCGCTCGCACTCAACAAACCGAGGGCTCTTAAAGAAAGTACTAATAGCCTAAGGGACGTCACGCGATCTGCTTGCGACGACATGCGACCGGATTTTGATTACCGGTGCCGCTTCATCAGAACCCTGCCTTTTTTTTCAACGACGGTAATAACTGTTATACGGCTAATGATGGGTGTAGTTAGACCTTATATACTGATCCTTGATCGATAAGACTGCATTTACGTCGCACGAGACAACTACATTCCATTACCTCCACTCGACCATAGTTATCTTGCACCTGGATCAATGCCAATTCATTTCTGGTCCCACGTATTCAGGTGACAGGATCTTAATTTCCGATCGGTGTTTCTGCTCGGATCGTTGTTTACGATGAAAAGCAAACGAGAATTCACTTTCCCCGAGTGCATTCCCCTAAATACGAATTACCGAAGGTCGAATTACCGAGCCATAATGAACCATTATGCTGGTCAAACGCAAGAGCGCTTCCAAAAGTATGTCAATTTCGTTTACGTCTAATTTGTAATTATTACTGTGAGTTCTTTTTCCGATAGAGAATGTACTTCGAATGTACTTCGAATGTACTTCGTGCTCCCTGTTAATGGTCCACCGATTTTGATTCGTTCACTTGGCGTAGGACCATGAAGTATGACACTGCCATGCTCAGGATGTGGAAGTCGAATGTCAAGGGTAATCTTTATTTTCTACCTGTTTGATATTTTTGTCATTAAAAATTATTCCTAAAGATTTGAAGGTATCCATCCACATGGAGCAGAACTCGCCGACGGTCAGGATGTAGGGGTGACGAGCTGTGCAGACCAAGATGAGCAATTCTTGCCTAAATGCTTTCCGTTTCTGTCCCAGGGTAAAGAGTACCACCTCTTACCATTTAAGAATTGCATGAGTCACAGCTATGCTACTGATTATAATTTCGTCGCAGAACGACGCAAACATGAATATCTGCAGGATCCTCTTGTTGCAGTACTCGATGTTGAGACGCTGAGAATAGTCACGGACCTGGAGGCCGTTCCCTACAAGCAAGAACGCTTGATTGGGGATCAATTCAAGTAGCATGACTCAAAGGAAAGTGGATAGCTCGAGAAGAAAAAACTTTTCTTGAAAACTACTCGCCAGCATTATTTGAAACCCCCAGAATCACATCTGGAAGACGAAGCTGAAATTTTGGGTGAGCATGGTGAAACTGCACAGACTCTCCATGGTTTTCATGTAGTAAATCAATAACCGGTACCGTCCCAGGCAGTTTCTGATTGGTATGAGCGTTATAGGAAGTGATTTGAAAATCACTTTCCCCCAGATTGGAGGATGCGTCCGGAAGGTGCAGCGTGTAAGGGACCTCCAACATTCGGTGCAAAATTTTGAATTGACCTGCAGTGAAATTGTTCACGATGTACAGGTAGGAAGTGAAGGTCGAGGTGCAGAGGCGGACGCATATTATCACCAATATCTGTTAGTATGGGTAAGATTATTATACCATTAAACAGCCTCCCTGTAATGGACGTTTATTTTTAAAATGCTGAGATCCTTCCAGCTCACGGGATAATATAATTAAGGAGATAAGGTTATCCCGAAGGAAAATGCGTTCTTGTTAAACGGGGCCCGTGAGGATGCGCTCCAGTAAGGAAAAAGATTAATTATGATGCTCCCGGATAAAACGGCCGACGTCGCTGGCCTTGATGATTAACACAGATTTCTATATATAAACCAAGATCGCTAGCAGTTGCTGTGTGGACTGAAGGAAAATGCTCCAGAGCTTCCTTCCGCTTTACTTCATTCAGGGTTCCATCAGTTAACGTTTGGAGGCGCTGACGCGTACATTTTATAAGATATTCTAGTCGAGTCGCGCTTCCCGCTCCTCGATGGTAGGATGGACATGACACAGAGGCGGGATTCCGTACGTCAACTCGACATCTGTCAATAACGTTACCCTATTGAAAGAACACGGTTAACGATATCTAGAGCTTCGAAATTTGCGTACATAACCTTGCTACAAATCGGTCAAAATACTCCAGACCTGTTTTTTTAAAGTCTGCAGAATTTAATTTCGAGTAATATAACCGAGAATGTTACGTAATTCGAAGATCCCTAGAGAATTTAAAAGAATTTAAGAGAATTCTGAGAATTTCTATTTAAATAAGTTTATTACTTATAACGCGTAATATTTATAAAGTCAAGGTACTTAATAGCCGAAAATAGTGTTCCATTAATTTGCGATTCCTTTCATGCTTCCAATGATTTTCTTACGAGGATTGAGATTTTAGTAGTGGGGAGAATAGAAATATAATTTCTCCACTTCTATAGAAAAAGAAATTAACTTCCAATCAGCTAAAAAAAAAAAAACCAAGAAAAGAAGCAGGAATTTAAAAAAATTTACCCGGTTGCGATCACTACCCAGGCAACCCATGAAGTGGAATACACGTAAAGTAATAATCTAAATTAGGTCGATCGGTGTAGCAAACCTACATCGTCTATCACCCACCTAAAGAAATATGTAAAGGATATATATTGTGATGTATATTCCGCCCGAGGGATACCTGGGGTCACATAAGGGCCCTATGTCCCAATATTCTTTACCCCCGCCTTGGCTCGCACCCACCCCTCAGCACGAACAAGCTGATTGAAATACTGGTTGGACGCCAGGCGTCCCAAGAAGCCAAATCTTAAGGACCATTCGGTCTCCCTTTCCTAAGGGTTTGGACTCTCCCCGCGAGAGCGAAGTCGAAAAGCGAGGGCGAAGGTTTTATCCCCGGCTTCTCCAAGACCCGTCCTCCGAGAAGACTCCCGAAATGTTACCTCTGCACAAAGGGTCTCGCGACCAGGGCGAAGGGCCAGCTAGCCCAGATAATTTTGCCACCGAAGTGGCCGCGGAAAGGGGCGAGGTATGGGCACATAACTTTGTGATGCTTGTTTGTCCGGAAGGGACCTGATTTCCTTCCGATAAGTGAGAGGAAAGGTTTGCCTCGACTAATAAAGTAAAAGAAAACTCCAAATTAAAAGGTTAATAAGACTGCGATTTATTCACCCGAAATACTGATCGAATCCAAACGAAAGAGACCAAAATCAATTGAACAGAGGGCCTATGAGCCGAAACCCGACAAAAGTTCGGACAGAGAATGAAAATTCAGGAGAGTTTTTGCAATTATTATCAAGAAATGGAGAATTTAACAAATTGCCGAAAGGCAGAAACCCGATAATAATTCGGAACGAGAAGAACGCGATACGAACGCGTCGTTAAAATTTAAAGATATTGGGAGAAATTGTCGTTAAGGAAAAGTAGTTTTAAATTAAGGATAAAAGGTACAGGGATTGCAAACGCAAGGAATTAAAAGGCTATTCTACACTCGCCGGTTGATGTTAAACAAGATACAAAAACAATCGCGTCGTCGAGGGCGCGCAAGATAATTATTATATAATTTGGTCGCCTGTCAATTATAATCCTCAAAACACCTTCGGTGTACATAAATTTAGCCTAATACATTTATATTTACTCAAATAATTGCAAAAATAGCTCAAATTTCTCCCTTCCCATGAAAAGCTCAAATCATATATTTTTCCCAAATATAGTAGAACATTCATTCCATTAAAGTCTCAGCTAAAATCTTTTCGCCAAATGTCACAGTACATTTGGTTTCACACATTTGGTACGTTGTATGTACAAGAAATTTCTGCTTCCTCAAACCGAAGACAAATAGGAAAAACTATATCGAATGTTACGTCTGAGTGGGAAGAAATTAATTATCTTTTTACGAAATAGATAAACAAGATTTTATTTCACTCTGTAGTTACAACTACCCATGTAGAAATTTCAATCTTTCGCCTATGCTGACCATCGTTTTAACATNTCTCAATAGAACGAAGGAATTTGTTTTGTTTATTTTCAGGTCCGTGTTCCAGTGGGTCTGGTATAGCGACCACACCCACATCCTAGTTCTTAAAAATCCTATCTCATATAATCCTTCACTTTCATCCTCAATATTGCACGTTGCGATTGACGGCAGAATTCCAGATCCTCAAAGCCTTAACCCAGCCAATATCCGCGGCTGGATAACCTAATTTACGTGATACTAAAACCCGGAGAAATTAACTCCGGATGAAACATAAATCCGTGGTCGACTTTAGTCCGCGAAACCCATTTTTAAGCGTATTCTTTCAAGTAAGGCTGATCATCCACCTGGATTAGGTGTTCGTTTCTCGTAAGCCTTGTTAATAAACAACGGCGTTTTCCAAGCCTCCCAACAATTAGAATTTGATTCAAACGCGTCGGTAAGAATTCGACACGTGGGGAAGGGGTACTCGGAGGTCGCGTAGACGGTTGTCAATTTCCTATTTGAATTCTACCCCAAACCACCCGTTCCAAATAACCTCTACATCCCATGTGGCCATATTCCATGTCGTGAAGGATGCAGGAGTGATATTGAGGGATGAAGGATGCAGGAGTGGCGATTGTGCCAGACCTGTTGGTGTGTAAGGGTCCTGCAAAAGGAAGTACTTACTTGTGGCATTAATTCCTCGATCGAAAATTAACGAATACGATTTTCGATACCGATTCTTACGTTTGCGATCGAGTCGAATGTTCCGATTCAAGAGAGCGTTCGTCCGCCGGGCCTCGCGCTCGCGGTCCGCGGTCCCCACTCCCGCGCATGTTCGAATAGCGATGAATTACTGGTCCTAATGTACAGTGGCGCATGTTAACCACCTGACCCGTTACACACGAGTTAATGAAATAAAATATTGAACGATAAAAGTAAAATTTAAACTTACTGGTCTCGATTTCTGTTTGGTCTTCTGCCAATTTCTGAACATATATCCTGTTAATCAAGGATTTTGGTCTATTTAATTCTAATGGTCTGTTGTCTCGATCAAATTTTTTTCTCTGATGTCTTCCTTCACCTTAAACTAGCATAAAAATACATTATTTTTGGAAAAAAATATATTTCTTGTTTTCAAGACATCAAATCAAGCACTTGAATTCTATAGATTGTTTAGTTATATAAATATTAAAAATAAATTTTTCACATGAAAGTGTTTATTTCTTTTCATATATAAATTTGAACTTACAATTGGAACTGCATGCTTGTGAAGTTTAACAATACCTGACATCCTATCGAAAGCATCGTCAGGAAAGTGATCGGAGCAAAGACGGTATGTATCCCTTACAATTTCTATTTGTAAAATACGGGCCCAATTTTGCCTTTGAATTGGATCCTTTGGAAAGCTAAAATGCAGATTTACATTGTCATAGCTTATGTACGTTTACTTTTGCTTTAACATAACCTTAAAAAAATGAAGTCTGCTCTTACTTGTGGAAGGACACCTTCTTCATAAATTCCATTAATTCTAGTTTATTTCTTTTCGCCGAACCTTTACGTAAACAATAATTTTTACACGTTTTTACAATACAAGTGGGCATATTGTATGTTGCTTTCTGATTTCCCACTAATCGTTTGAACGAAATCTCAGCCAATCAGGAAGCTAAGGGTTTTGGTACTGCTCCACTTATCATACTTCTTACGTGTTCCCCCCTCGCTTCTTTAGTCACTCGCCCTTCTCATTTGTGCTCCGTCCATATATTCTTACGTTCATGAGAAATATTGCAGGAGATTAATGGCGGCTCTGGGAATAGTTAAGCTCTGCGAAGCCCATTTCAAGACGTACTCACTTGTTTCAAAATATTAAAAGATGAGCAATGATAATGGACACGAAATGAATTTTAAAATCCCATGACCGATCGAATCATTTTACCCGGTCTCTTCCTTGCGTTACAAACTTGCTGTAATTTAATTGAACGATTTCATGACACCTTTTTTTGCACTTTTCATACTTCTTTCTAAGGTCATTTAATTTTCAGAAAAATATATTGAAACGCATTTAGCCATTATCATTAATAGCAGTGTTACCCATTCGGTCGTCGCCGTAAACGAGTAATCGCCGTCTTTGCCCCCATGAATTGCTCTCTAGGTATTTAATCACGTAGATAATTCGGAGTTTTTGAAGAGAGAACAGAGAACTCCGTTTCTACCCCATCCCTATCGGTCGAGGGTCGTTATTCGTCGCTGATACTCCGAAGCAGCGTGAAGTATGAGGCTGCCGATGTCATAACCTTGAAAAAGGAAGAGCATCTAATAGTAACTGCGTTTTTTTTCTCCCGTAAATTCTGTCCCGTTGGCAGCGACGTTGATCGATCAAGGATTAATTGGAAGCGCAGGAATTAGACCAGCGTTCAATGTGAGCAAGGTGCGGGGAGGGTTAGGTTAGAAATCGGGATTATTTCAAGCGAATTATCCGTACAGGGATGATATTCTGGCGATTGTCGGCAAACATGATCATTAATCCTGGCACAGTTCCTCCCCTGTACCCAAGTACTCGTAGATAGATCATTTTTACAATTCCGATAGTTTCCCTTCACATTTGGGGACGGCGCATCTATCCTATTACCCGGCACCCCACCCTGAGACTCGGGAAAGTCGCCATCTTGGGGTCGATTTTATATGTTTGGTAAAAGTGATCACTTTTCAAACCTTCATCTCACCTAAGCTTATTCACTCGATTTTGTAATCTTCGGGAGGGTTAGAATTTGTATGTCAAATCTAGTAACAATGCTGAAAGTGAGCACCTTCCGCGAAGTTGTAATTGTCACCAAGGTGAAAGTGTGAAATATGTTAGGTAAGAATACTCGAGAAGAAATTTCGTCTTGAATTGACGAAATGTGAGAGAGAGAAAGGAACGATAAATACAACGAGAGCGGGAAAGACACAATGACAAGACCGCGATATAAAAGATGCGTACGTAGAAGACTAAAGTCAGTAGAGGTTAATATGGTCCATCTAGCCATATCGATTATACTTGATGATAAACAGGAAAAAGAAGAATGAAAAAATGAGGATAGCCAGGAGAATACCTCGGTATATGTTAGAATCATTTACGTATGAGTAATGTTAACAGTAATGTTTATTATTAACACAAATACTTTATTATATTATTATGTATCACGGTACATTAGCAGTAATAAATATTTTTTGTACGTTACGCTGTAACGTTCATTTTCATCACATCATTATGTCACACATATAAAATTGGCAACTCACCACAATTCTTTAATCGTACTGTAATGCCGTCAGTCTATAGTCATTTAGAAATGCATACATGAGAGTTTGCGAACTGCATGGTGTCAAAATGTGTCGTGGGAAGAGATCCCGACGTCCGCGATAACAGAGTCCGGTGACTATGGGAAAGAACCGTTGAGCCCAGCTCCACGGAATCAGAAACCCTCATCCCTACGGGATAACTTCATGAACTTAGAACAGTCAGTCCTATTCCGAACTCCGAGCCCGTCGGACCGTAGGTCATGCCGTGATTGTCTTGTGCATAATAAAGAACCACATCCAAATGCCAAAAAGGAGTTAACAAATTCTTCGAGGAGAACTCCAATACCCTTCGCGGCATAACAGTGGACAAATTTATTGGTGGCAGCGGCGGGATTATCACAAGTATCACGAGGAAGACCTGTGGGCGTTCCGTTCAAGGAACATCGGAAACAACTCAGTGAATGGAGAAGACGATTCGGTAAGTAAATGTCTCTTACTTCTTACCGAACCTGTCCTCCTGAAATTCATACCGACTCTGAGACATCTGACATTGAGGTGAAAGAAGACTCAGACATAAACGACGTATCGCAACAACTGCACGGTTTAACAATGGCTTGTAAAAATTCCGATGTAGTGAATCGCGACAGTCTAACCGAAGTTCATCTTCAACTTGAGGAGAAAATTAAACGTCTTGAAGAAGAGCTACATTTAACGAAAATTCGACTAACTAGTATTCAAGGACCATCAGCTCATAACTCAAACGAAGATTTACATCAAGATCATGATTCCGCCTCGATTAGAAATAGTGAAATTACACGTAGAACTCTTGTTCGGTACACTAAAGAGACTAAACAGGCTTTGGAGATGATTAGTGAATTCGATGGCTTCAATCGACCGGTTGAAAAATTCATCAATGAGAATCGCGAGATGGAACAATTAATTCCCGACAATCGTACTTATTTGAATATGATTAAAAGTCAACGCTTGAAAGGTGACGCAAAGAAACTAGTAGATCAACACGATGTAATAGATTTAGCAGATTTATTTGATATTTTGCAGACTGAATATAGCGTAGCAAAAAGTTACCACCTTCTAATTCAAGAAAGAAATAATTTATTTCAAGGCAATCGTGACGTTAGAGAATTTACGCGCAAATTTAATCTCCTTCAGCGAGATATTAAAAGAGCAATTAATCAGCGGCCCGGATTATCATCTTTGGAAAAACGTGCAGCAGAACGAGTGGAGGAATTGAGCTCAATAGACATCTATATTCAAAACTTGTCTGATAATTTAAGGAAAGATGTATTATATCAGCGACCCATTACACTTAGGGAAGCCCAACAAATCGCTTACGAGACGCAACGACGAGACGAATTACGAAATCGCCATAAGCGAGGACAATCTGTGCTGGATAAGGAAAAACAGACTCAACGCTCTAACTTATTGCAATCAAAAACGGAACGATCGCGAAGCGAAACGACCGAACAAAAGCTGTCAAAAAACCCGACCTGTTATAAATGCAATAAGCTAGGTCATTTTGCTAAAGATTGTAAGGTTGAAAATTTTCGCAAACCACAAATACCGTCAGCCCCGGATATCAAATACTTAGACTCGGAGGAAACAAATCAGGAGGAAAAATCTCAATTGCCATACGAGTGGGAAGAGGAGGAAAATTTGTCAGAAAATTCCTAATTGATACAGGCGCGAAATTAAATTTAATTAAAGAATCAGCATCAAAAATATTCAAAACTCGAGCCAACCCGAACAAATTTTACGGCGTAAATGATATTCCGATTAAAACTACTCATGAAGCCAGATTAGACATAGGAGATCGAATACATGTAATGCTCATAGTTCCTGATAATTTCCCCATAGAAGAAGATGGATTATTAGGAATGCCCTTTATGGAAATGGAAGAAGCTGACATAAATTTGAAGAAACACACTATCGAATTAACCGGAACCGTGCACCGTATTTTAAAATTAGAACGTTCTTTGAAAGGAGATCGTATAGAATTATTAAAGGGAAACACTCGTTTAGGACATTTTACTGATCAGAACGAAGTAGAAAATTTGTGGAATGTGATAAGAGATTTTGAGAATATTTTTACCTTGCCAGGTGACGAGTTGCCTGCTACTAATTTAGTAGAACATTCTATACCGGTTACCGACGAAGTTCCAGTTCATGTTAGACAGTTCAGATATCCACCGGGACATCTGGACATTATAACGGAACAAGTAGCTGAAATGAAGGAAAAGGGGATAATTCAAGATTCAACGTCTCCCTATAATTCACCATTATGGGTGGTACCAAAAAAGATGGATGCTAGTGGACAAAAGAAGTGGAGGGTCGTTGTGGATTTCCGAGGATTGAACAACAAAACTCCTCACGATACTTACCCACTACCAAATATCGAAGAGATCCTAGATCAATTGGGGCGAGCTCGTTGGTTTAGTGCGTTTGATCTAACAAGTGGATTTCACCAGATTAAAATGAAGAAAGAGGATAAACCTAAAACGGCTTTTTCAACACCGGGAGGACATTTCGAGTATGATCGTATGCCGTTCGGTTTAAAAAATGCACCTGCAACTTTCCAGAGGATGATGGATCAAGCTCTGAGAGGACTAATAGGAAAAATTTGCTTCGTATATTTAGACGACATTGTCGTATTTGCCGAGAATTTGGATACTCATCGAGATAAGTTGAAGATACTTTTTCAGCGACTTCGAGAAGTTGGCTTGAAGCTTCAGCCAGATAAATGTGAATACCTTAAACCGGAGTTACAATATTTAGGTCATCAAATAACCAAGGACGGAATAAAGCCTAATCCAGAGAAGCTAAAATCTGTTACGGCGTTTCCGCAGCCAAAAGACAAGAAGAACATCAAGCAGTTCCTTGGCCTGACTGGCCATTATCGTCGTTTTATTAAAGATTTTTCTAAGAAAGCAAAGCCACTTAATACCCTTTTTGAGGAAGGATATGAAGTTTGTTTGGACCGAGGCCCAAGAAAATGCGTTCAAGGAATTGAAACGGGAATTGGTGAGCGAAAAGGTGTTGGCGTTTCCGGATTTTCAGAAGGAATTTATTCTTGCTACGGATGCTTCTGGTGAAGCACTTGGTGCAGTGCTAGCCCAGAAAGATCCTAAGGGTTACGAAAGACCTGTAAGCTTCGCTAGTAGAACTTTGAACGACGCTGAACGGAAATACTCAACGACAGATCGCGAGATGCTTGCGATAGTTTGAAGTGTTAAACACTTTAGACCGTATTTGTACGGGAGAAGATTTAAAATAATCACGGATCATCAACCACTGAAATGGATGACTTCAACGAAGAAACCTAACGCTATGCAAATGCGTTGGAGAATTACCTTAGAAGATTATGATTATGAAATTATTTACAAAAAGGGATGTTTAAATTCGAATGCCGACGCACTAAGTCACAACCCAGTCTTGGTGACTACTACTACAAGAGCTCCATGGAAGAAGAATATTATCTTCTCGGAAGATCGACCGTCAAATAGCACATATGTCGAGTTTTCATTAGTAAGTGATTATACTTTAGATTTTGACGAAGAAACAAATTATATACGAATTATTAGCGATTCCTTTAATTTAGAGCGAATTGATTCAATATTCGAAGCTTTGAGGAATTTGGTAGTATCAGAAGAAATAAAGCAGTTAGCTATCGATTATCAAACTCTTGAAAAATTAATGTTAATCCGTAAAGCAGATTTAAAAGAAATTATTTTGAAATACTTAGGCGACCCAAGTTTAAAAATTACATTACTTTCGAAATCCCTCAAACAGCCAGAAACCGAAGTAGAGCGATTAGAAATTATGCGAAGGGCGCATGACACGTTAATAGGTGGTCATGCCGGTGTAAAAAAAACTATCGATCGTATTTTACAAACTTACAATTGGCCTGGACTATATAGGGATGTAGCTAACTATATAAATGAATGTCTAGTCTGCCAGGAGAATAAAATCACTCGACATCCAACTAGAACCCCTTTAGCTATTACAGATACACCGCGTTATTTTAATGAGAAAATTGCTATGGATATAGTAGGTCCTTTACAAGAAGATGAATATGGATACAAATATATTTTAACAGTACAGGATCAATTAACAAAATTTATTTAAGGTTACCCTTTAGCAAATCAAACAGCGGAGACTATAGCTTGGAACATTTTAAACAATTGGTTTTTGCGATATGGCCCTCCTAAAGTAATTCTTACTGACCAAGGTGCCAATTTTACGAGTCAATTAATAGGACAACTAACTGATCTGATGAAGATAGAATTAATCCATACAACAGCGTTTAGACCAGAATCCAATGGATCGTTAAAAAGAGCACATGCTGTAATTAAAGATTTCTTAAAAACTCAATTAGCAATAAATGGTGACAGAACACAATGGAGCCGGTATCTACCAGCCGCTCTTTACACTTACAATACGACAGTACACTCATCGACAGGAATTAAACCTTACGAATTAGTATTTGGTAAGGAACCTCCTCCAATGGATCAGTTATTGGATGAAGAACGACCTACCTATTGTGATTTAGTTGAAGGAATACAGAGTCACATGCGCAGATTATGGTAACGAGCTGCCAGCTCACTTGAAATGAGCAAACATAGAACAAAAAAACAATTTGACAAGACAGTAAGACCCTTAGCTTTAGAACCTGGAGATTGGGTTTGGGTTAAAAATGAAGGAAGGGTTAGACTGGCAGGACTTAGTATCCCCTGGTTAGGACCTTATTTAGTAAAAGCGGTACCTAACGAAACTAACGCTGTAGTAACCATTAGAAATAAGGATCAACTAATCCATTTGAATCGTTTGAAGTATGCTAATATGTGTTCTATTTTAGAATCCTCTGCCTAATAGGCATACTCATCAACTTTGGGATTGCTCAAAAATCAAATGATGAAGAATTTGTTCTTATTACACCCGTCAAAGAAGTTCCGAACATACATTTTGACCCGATGGGGACGACTCGTCTTTATCATCGCGAGTGGAAAACTCTGTTGTATTTGGATCTACAGGAATTCCACAAAATTGAAACTACGGTTGGCAATCTCCTCAAGAAACGAAAATTGCAACCGGACAAAACAATTGAAAGCATCTTTCTTCATATTCAAGAGCGATTCATGCGTGAGTCGAAAGAAAAACGCACCTTATTAGCCAACCTAGGTTATTTGCCTGAAAGTAGATTTAAACGAGGTTGGTTAAATCCTGTCGGCGATTTAGCAAATATATTATTTGGAACGCTCAGCCAAACGGATGCGAATTATTATAATACCGAAATCGACAAGCTTTATCAGGATAATAAAAAAATTACGAATCTGATTGAAAAGGAAACGACAATTTTTAAAGGTCTAGTTAAAGAAAATTCAAA
Source organism: Orussus abietinus (assembly GCF_000612105.2). Lineage (NCBI taxonomy): Eukaryota > Metazoa > Arthropoda > Insecta > Hymenoptera > Orussidae > Orussus > Orussus abietinus. The sequence continues at coordinate 46,027 of NW_019394687.1, forward strand.
ATTCGAAGAAAAAATTATTGTATACTTGAACACCACGGAAAAGGAACGTAATAAGGTGTTGAGTCAATTAGAGTCCAATGATCATTCTTTTAGCTTTGCAGTTCAATTGAGCGAGGTAATTAATGAATACGCTGAAGCGATTAGTCACTTAAGAAATATTGTTGTAAGCGGATTAAATGGTAAGGTTGACCCAACCTTACTAGATTCCGAAGCTTTACAGCAAATTCTACGTTTAATTGAAACTAGATTCGGATCTAATAGAATGCTCTTCTCTACCACAGAGGATCAAGCACACAAATTTCTAAAGTTCTGTCAAGTTAATGTTTTCGTACTCGGTAAAACTCGGTTATGTTTCGAGTTAAAAATTCCAATTGTTGAAGAGGAATTCTACATGCTTTATCAAATGATACCCGTTCCGAAGATGTCGGATAAATATTTATATGTAATGAGTGTCACAGAGCGTTATATATTAATCGATAAGGACACAAAACATTATAGTCACTTAAATGAACAAGAAATATTTAATTGTAAAAATGTTTATGGTGTTAGACTTTGCGAAAGACATAGCCCATCATATAGCGAAACGGCACAGGATCCTTGTTTAAGTCAAGCAATTCACTCTCTACCGAGTGATAAGGAATGCTCAGTAAATGTAGTAGGTAGAACAAATCCGATTTGGGTGCAATTCTTTTCTGGCCAAGAATGGTTATCAATTGCGTATCATCCCGAAAGTTTACACGTTTCATGTCCGAATTCTAATACGGTAATTACTAAAAGAATTTCAGGAATCAATTTAGTTAAAATAAGACAAGGATGCGTAGGTCGAACTTTGTCTGTGGTATTGTTTTCGTCGGAAGAAATTTCAACTAATGAAAAATTTCATTTGGAGATGGGAATAACACATGTAAAAATCCGAGAGATAAATGATACCATATCAAAGTACGCTAGAATACCTACCCTTAGGAAACTATTGAATTCACCGATGAATTTTCAAGAAATTAGTAAACCCCTCGACGAAATTGTAAGGGAAGCAAATGAAATCTCCACGCACGTAAGACAAACCTCTAGGAGTGAAAGTCTATGGACTAGCTTTCAACTGCTAGTGGCTACTTTTGCCATACTTTTTATTATCTGGACGATTGTTAAATTCCGATTCTGGAAATTGCTATCGCATTGCCATAAGGGTATTACCTTCAATAATTGCTTCAACACCGGAGGAAATCAAGTAATGAATTCGACTATTCCGCCTGGTCGATATTTTGCAAGAGAGCGACCTGAAATACTAGTACCCTCCACGAATGATCCTGAATTAACCAGACATGAAAAAACGAAGATTAATCCAAAAGCAAAGAGAGTTCAATTGCGTCCCATAGAATAAGGAAAACTTTGTTCATTGTTAACGAACAAACTTTTTTTATAAGGAAGGGGGTGTAATGCCGTCAGTCTATAGTCATTTAGAAATGCATACATGAGAGTTTGCGAACTGCATGGTGTCAAAATGTGTCGTGGGAAGAGATCCCGACGTCCGCGNCTCTCCTAGCAACATTTTTCCTAAATTTCCCCACTCCAAGCCAATTCCTCCAACCAAAAGTCCCAAAATCCCACTCATCCCCCGAAATCCTGATTTTCCAATTCCTCTTCCAATTAGAGCCTTCCAATTCCTACTTTTACCCATTTTTGTCCATTTAACAATTTTTCCCACCACCTCTAAACAACACCTCTAAACAAGTCCCACCACCTCTAAACAAACCAATAGGGATTTGACTTTTACCCTCACCCGAATTTTGGGCCCCAAACGTCGGGGGTGGAAATCATATAAAAGCTAGTGTTTAAGCAGCGAGCGCGGGTAGAGTTGTAGAGAGTTGTTTCTTAGACACAAGAGTTGTTTCTTAGACACGAGAGTTGTTTCTTAGACACGAGAGTTGTTTCTTAGACACTCGAATAGTTCACTCGATAAAATTTCAATCTTCGAATCTACTCCAGAAATACCAAGGTATTTTAGAAATAAGCACACTCTCACACATATACTCACACACACACCTCTTACACTTGTAAACCCAAATCTTCCTTTAATAAAACCTTGTGAACCTAACAAAATCTCCCTCTTTTCTTTTCTTCCTTCCTTAAAATCCCAATAACGAAAAAGTCCGCATAGGACTTGCTGAGGGGCCCATGGACTTCTCTATTTCCTTTTCCCTTCTCCATTCCGATCATACTGAGGGCGCGGGGGCTAGGTCACGCACCCCCTTCGCCTTCTCCATTCCGATCATACTGAGGGCGCGGGGGCTAGGTCACGCACCCCCTTCGTCAATTCCTTTCAATTCCTCAATTTCTCAATTCCTTAATCGTAAGGAGGGCGCGGGGGCTAGGTCACGCACCCCCTTCCACATACGATAAAACCTATCCCCTTTTCCATTCCGATCATACTGAGGGCGCGGGGGCTAGGTCACGCACCCCCTTCTGTATTTCGGATAAAATCCCTTCTATTTCTTTTCCCTGTTGCGATCCTCCCAGACGTAACAGTGCTTACTTTTAGCATTTTAACCCGATTTCAGTTATAAAATCGATCCCCAGCAACTCCGAGATCTCGAACCGAGTTCCTTCAGTCTGGAGATTTTATATTTTCACTTGGAGAGTCAGGTGAAAAACTCACGTGAGATGACAATCCGAGAAGTGACCACTCTCACTAAAGTTACGGAATCGACCCCCTTGTGTCAAGAACGTGCAATGAGACATTATACGAACTGACCCCTGGACCTCGAGTGTCCGGAATAACCGGTACCGTTTATAATCTTCAGGTAATTTATAGCGTAAAGGAACCATTAATTATGGTGTCCTTTGACGTTGCTGGACCCCTGTAAGTTGTGTGCTTTTACGGATAAATTTCAGAATTACCGATTTGAAGGTCTCCAACGACATCGGGCCAAACCTGCCGAGAGTGACATAGCAGGCCCTCTTTGCTCGCACTAGCAGCATGACTAGTTCTATCCTCAAAGCCTTTCCCTCTTTGTCGTAAGACAGAAAATGCCAGTCGGCGTCGTAGGCCGCATCGGCGATCGCCAAGCTCTGGACGATGATATCGTTGCTAGACCAAGTTATCATGAAAAGTTCGGAGATAGAGAGTGAAACAAGCATGACGTTCAGCTTCTTGCGCAGCTGAGTCTCCGCTCCCTTAAAGTAAAATCAAGTCACAGGGACAGTTCTTCATCATGGGGGTCAAGATTTGTGGAGGGTACGAATTTCCAGGTACTTGCCAGGAACAGCTGGAACCCGCTAAAGCATATCAACACGGCGGACCCAATCCCCTGCATGAGGATGATATAGCAGCACATGTTCTCCACCTCCTGCATGAACCAGATCAAAAGTTTATGCTGTTTTACGCATTCCTTGAATTTATAGTGAGCCTCGGCAGCGTGCTGGGATGGATTTCTGTCCTTTAAATCGAAACGTGGCGTGCACGTCAGCTGCAATCTTTTTTGAACAATTTTAAACTGCCCGGCTGTGTGGAGGTTGATGGTGTTGATGAAGTTTGCGAAGGAGAACGCGGTTGCCGCGGTTAGTATCACCGAAAATGCCTGAAGATTCGTTAAAAAATATTAATCCTTTGACTCCGATCCCGTTAAGTTTAAGATGCACCCATGTACCTGCAGGATATACGTAATTTCAAAGTAGGGCGTTTCTTCATATGGGACAATCTTGATCCACATCCTGAGGGGGAGTACCTTCGTCTTGTTCTCGCTCATATTTTCTGTCGACAATAATTATCAAAGAGTGGCTCCATCTTGGTCGTTAACCCGTTCATCTTACCTATTAACGGAGTTACCACATAGTTGCAGGCAGATCCGACCACCCCCATTATGTAACAACTGGCGAACAAGATGCACCTTTTTTCGCTATCCCTGACGATACTCACGACGTCCTTGTCCTGCATGGACTTGGAGATGATGCCGTTCATGAATTCGATTATCTCGAGAACTTTGCGCCGCTGGCTCAGGAAAATAATAATTTTCCCGGTGGAGAGAAAGATCGGGCAGGTTGCGCAAACGCTCTGTGTAACAGCCTGCAAATCCTTCCTGTAGTTATCGATATGCACATGATGAAGTCCGGCAAATTTGCGTTGGCGCTTACGTGAATATCCCCCAAAGAATGATAAAGATCGACGCTTGTCACAAGTATAGCGACGAACATTGTACAGCTCGTGAAAATGAGAGGCAAGTTAACAAAACTTTTTCCCTCGCCATCGCTCGCACTCAACAAACCGAGGGCTCTTAAAGAAAGTACTAATAGCCTAAGGGACGTCACGCGATCTACTTGCGACGACATGCGACCGGATTTTGATTACCGGTGCCGCTTCATCAGAACCCTGCCTTTTTTTTCAACGACGGTAATAACTGTTATACAGCTAATGATGGGTGTAGTTAGACCTTATATACTGATCCTTGATCGATAAGACTGCATTTACGTCGCACGAGACAACTACATTCCATTACCTCCACTTGACCATAGTTATCTTGCACCTGGATCAATGCCAATTCATTTCTGGTCCCACGCATTCAGGTGAGAGGATCTTAATTTCCGATCAGTGTTTCTGCTCGGATCGTTTTTTACGACGAAAAGCGTGCTAGCGCTTCCAACAGTATGTCAATTTCGTTTGCGTCTAATTTGTAATTATTACTGTGAGTTCTTTCTCCGATAGAGAATGTACTTCGAACACGATGTTCATCGTACTCCCTGTTAATGGTCCACCGATTTTGATTCGTTCACTTGGCGTAGGACCATGAAGTATGACACTGCCATGCTCAGGATGTGGAAGTCGAATGTCAAGGGTAATCTTTATTTTCTACCCTGTTTGATATTTTTGTCATTAAAAATTATTCCTAAAGATTTGAAGGTATCCATCCACATGGAGCAGAACTCGCCGACGGTCAGGATGTAGGGGTGACGAGCTGTGCAGACCAAGATGAGCAATCCTTGCCTAAATGCTTTCCGCTTCTGTCCCAGGGTAAAGAGTACCACCTCCTACCATTTGAGAATTGCATAAGTCACAGCTATGCTACTGATTATAATTTCGTCGCAGAACGACGCAAACATGAATATCTGCAGGATCCTCTTGGTGCAATACTCGATGTTGAGACGCTGAGAATAGTCACGGACCTGGAGGCCGTTCCCTACAAGCAAGAACGCTTGATTGGGAATCAATTCAAGTAGCATGACTCAAAGGAAACTGGATAGCTCGAGAAGAGAAAACTTTTCTTGAAAACTACTCGCCAGCATTATTTGAAACCCCCAGAAGCACATCTGGAAGACGAAGCTGAAATTTTGGGTGAGCATGGTGAAACTGTACAGACTCTCCATGGTTTTTATGTAGTAAATCAATAACCGGTACCGTCCCAGGCAGTTTCCGAGATTGGTACGAGCGTCATAGGAAGTGATTTGAAAATCACTTTCCCCTAGATTGGAGGATGCGTCCGGAAGGTGCAGAGTGTAAGAGACCTCCAACATTTGGTGCAAAATTTTGAATTGACCTGCAGTGAAATTGTTCACGATGTACACGTAGAAAGTGAAGGTCGAGGTGCAGAGGCAGACGCATATTATCTCCAATATCTGTTAGTATGGGTAAGATTATTATACCATTAAACAGCCTCCCTGTAATGGACGTTTATTTTTAAAATGCTGAGATCCTCCCAACTCACGGGATAATATAATTAAGAAGATAAGGTTATCCCGAAGGAAAATGCGTTCTTGTTAAACGGGGCCCGTAAGGATGCGCTCCAGTAAGGAAGAAGATCCCACCAAAAACACCTTTGGTGTAAAAAAAAAGACAAGTTCATTGCCTGATGTCATTTCACCTTCCTGAATCACTACGAACATTCCTACAAAGAATCAGCAGCCACTATCTTATTATTAATTAAAAAAAAAGTAGAACGCATCTTCTGAAGTAGCAGTAGGAATCACTTTATTTTTACAAAAAAAGACCAAGAAATTATTTTTCATGTTTAACCTACTAAAGTTATGAAATCAACCGTTGCGGACAAGTTTAGACAATTTGA
>NW_019394688.1:0-84243 GCF_000612105.2 Orussus abietinus
CTCGTTACTTTAAGCTAGAAGGTTCCGCGGGCGGTAATTCCCTTATTGCAGGGGCCATAAATGCCCCTTTTTCGGATTGGCGCGGTAAGGACCTCGGACGACCCGCTGAATATAATTGCCTATTGTTAGCTCGGGGTAAGGGACGTCGCTATGTGCATTTAAGTTTCAACAACTTTAGAGTGGATTATTCAATCGGACACGGTAGAAATAAGTTGGTGAAGTACACATGCAACTCGGAAAAACTGTGAGGGAAGAAGATGAATAATGCAACATTGATTAAATAGGAAAAGTAGTGAAATACGTTGAGGAAAAGCGATAAAATTTAAGGAATAATTTTCAATAAAATCGACCATATGATCGCTTCGGTAGTTTTAGCGTTAAAACGAATTATGCATCTTTGTACATTTACATTAAGTGCTCATGATTGAAGCCGTAATGTTCATTGACTTTGAGAGTTGGTTTAGATTATCGTTTATAGATTTTTGTACCGAAGGCGCAGGAGGAATTTGTTATATTACGGAATGCTACAACAATTTATATCGTTAACGACAATCCATTCTACCGATTGTGATTACTCCCGGCAGTAGAACTGCAGCTTCAATTGTATGGATTGAATGCGTAATTTGTCTTCTCTACTTGAACGTGTCTAATTCTGACCAAGTTAATGACTCAACTTTTAAAAGTGCCCTAGATCGAAAATTAAATTAAGTTCTATGATGACATCATTTTACTGAAATGTCTTTTAAATTAATCGTTAAACAACCGGATATCTGAAAAGTATCTTGAAGTTCTTGCCGCAAAAGTATCCGAAAACAATGAAAACATAAGACGTATCCATAAAAGTTCTCTGCGGGCATTTAAGGTGAAGTGAAAACCCCCTTCAATTACCTCTTCGATTCGAATACAACACTTTTTTTTTAAGGGTATTGGACCAAACTGTCCGAAACTTTGACACATTACTCGTGATCATCTAAGAATTGTCCGGATCACTTGCAAATTGTTCAATTTCAACAAGCGATTCTCTATATATCGTATTTAATTATGTATACAAGAAAGTGTCAGAAAACGGTTTCTGTCAACTTTATCGATAGCTCTCGCCCCTTAATGTCGTGAAATAGTACGTATAACAAAATACCTGTCTCTTATTTCTCATTCTACCACGACATACGTTGGAACCAACATAATCGGCGAGGTACACGTAGAATACTTTTTTCGTTAGAAGTATTAGTACTACATGAGGGTCGGTTTGTTATACGTACTACTTCACATCAATGTCGTGAAATAATACGTATAACAAAATATCTGTCTCTTATTTCTCAATCTACCACGATACACGTCGGAATCGAAAAAATCGGCGAGGTACACGTAGAATACTTTTCTTGTTAGAAGTATTACTGCTACATAAGGGTCTGTTTGTTATACGCACTATTTCACATCAATGTCGTGAAGTAGTACGTATAACAAAATACGTGTCTCTTATTTCTCAATCTACCGCGACATACTTCGGAACCGACAAAGTCAGCTAGGTACACGTAGAATACTTTTTTGTTAGAAGTATTAGTGCTACATAAGGGTCGCCCAAGTTTATATGGTCGTGGTTTACGGAAACCGTGTTATAAGGGTATCGAATTCTAGGAGAATTGTTGCAATTTTTGTATCGCGTTATATCGATACCGTGTTATAAGAGGTTTGAGTGTTCTTCAAAGTAAAGCAGTGAGCACCTGATTGTCTCTTGTGGTTTTCATTTTATTTCAATTCAAAATTCTATTGCTTCTTGGAATACCCTTTAGGTAATGAGAGGCAGAGAGGGATACGCGCTCGATATCCCTTTCCCTCTCGGAAATCAGAATTCAAACAGGTCGCCGCGGTGTCGCTAGAGCTCTCCCAGGAGGCGGCGTTCCCGGGTTCGCCGGTGATCGGCCGGAGATAAAATCAAGGCGGCCTCCGCGAGACGGAAGACAAAGCTCTCGATATTCCGGCCGCCGGTAACCTCGTTACTCTCTATTTCCGTCAGCGAGACGTCTTGGAGAGGTCGGAGGGTGCTTGCTCCAGGTTGCAACGAACATCTCGACGTAGGCCGGGGTCTCACCGAGCAAGACGGAGCGTCACACAGAGCGCGTTATTTGTGACGGAACGCGGCGAAAAGTCTGTTGCGTACGTAGTTACATCAGATATTTTATATAGTGACGATCATATGATCACCCCTCATATTGAATTAAGGTGAAGTGAAACCCCCTTCAAATCAGTCAATTCGAAGACATTTTTTTTTTAAGGGTATTAGACCAAACTGTCCGAAACTTTGACACATCACTCCTGATCATCTAAGAATTGTCTTGACACATTCAAAATTTGGATTGATGGAAAAAATTTTTTAACTTACCGAAAGGGTCAAGACAATTTTACGACAATTTAGAACACTCTGGTAATCGATAAACTCGCATTTGAATGGGATAAAGGCAAAAAAAGTGTTGTATACGCTTCTTTGCTAAAACGATGGGAATACAAGGTCTCGGAGTGAAAATTTAATTGACCTGGGCATCACAGATGGTGCAGGGTGTCCCTCTGCAGTCAATTAAGGCCCCAGAAAGCATGAATCCAGAGGATTTCTGGAGTTTTACTTCGATTTCTTGATATTTATTGTACGAAAACGACAGGCGGAGTATGCCATTTGGTACAATATCCAATATAATTCGACACAGCTGTCAATATAAACCGAACGTCGGCAACGTAGGCATTTAGAAAAATCTTCTTTATCGACGTCGATCAAGTTCCTCGACGTGTTTCACTTCACCTTAAGTTGCGAAACATCTAGTCTGGTTAAGTTCGACTTGGTGTAGGGTAGTGATGTGACGAGTCGAATACTTTACCAACCCGAGTTACTCGATTTCGAAAGCATTGTCAACTCGTTCTATTTGTTTGGACTCGAGTCGATAACTGGGAGCCGCATACATTCGACGCGGCGAGTTGGCGAGCGAAACAGATCGATTAGCGGCGACTCGAATCAAGCGACGTAACGAGTCGAATAGTTCATCGAGTCTATCCATCCAACATCCATACGAGTTACTCGAACATTGCTAACTCGAGTCGACGACTCAATGACGCCTACACTCGGCCCGACGCGTCGAGTCAATGGCGAGTAAAATGATTCGATTAACGATTACTTGAAGAGACATGTAAGTCGCGATTGGTATCGATACGAGTAACTCGGCCTCGCCCTTGTCCTCGTAACTCGCATTCGTTTGTACCAATAACTCGAGTTACAACAACAATGACTCGAGTTGACTCAAATACATGTGTTCTTTGCACTGCACGCTAGATGGCGAACAGTTCCTCGTAGCTCTGATTAAGTGTTTTCAAAACAGACGTCTACTAGGATAAAGCGTACGGAGGGATGCAGCTTCACGTTAAGTTCGTTCAAAGTTGCAAATGAGGACTTCCCTTGATCGTTGTACAAAGCAGAGAGTCGTTTTTGGAGCCATGCAAAGACTCGCAGTGCCTCAAAAAGTGTTGCTGTGCCGTGGAAGGGATAGAAACATTTTCTAATTTCTTCGTGATTGGTTCGTTGGTGGAGATGACTAACAATGTCGCCTCCCACGACATCGGCAGCGAGGGTAGGCAAAAGGGTAGCCTGGTCGAGGACAGCCTGACCATCCCTTTGTTAGAGCACGTACCGTCCGAGGGTATTTTTTATGATCCTGTGTACTCGAAATTTTGTGGAAGTTCGGTTCCTTCGCACGGAGGCAAAAACAATATTCGGCGGCCAAATGCACACCGTGAGAACGCGGAGAAAGTTAAAAATTCCCTGGAAGGTATGAGGTGTTGTTAAATTATAACTACACTTTATTTACTACAAACATTTTCTTTACGGACGTAACATGCTTGACTCGAGGTGACTCGAATACATGCTCGACTCGAGTTGAGTCGAATACATGCTTGACTCGAGTCGAGTCGAATACATGCTTGGCTCGAACTGACTCGAATACACGCTTGACTCGAGCTGAGTCGAATAAATGCTTCACTCGAGTTGAGTCGAATACATGCCTGACTCGAGTTGACTTGAATACATGCTTGACTCGAGTTTAACAAGTTAGAATATTCGACTCGCCACATCACTGGGGTAATGTAGCCACGAATAAGGGTGATGGAAGAACCCCTTTTCGATGGCGCCGCCTCGGCGGCGCGCATCGGCAGGTATCCGGGAACCTACCGGATGTCCGTTGACGGTCCAGGTGACGTTGGCCGGAGGGTTTCCTGGTGGCACGGTGCAGTTGCCTCTGATGACGTCGCCCACTGCGTACCGCCGCTTTTCTACGTGCACCTTAGGGTTTCCTTGCGGCAGACCTGAAATTTATGGCACTGTATCGCAACAATGGAACGTAGATGCGAATTCTTTACCTGTCTCGACTTCGCTCGTTTTCCGCGTATTGTACAGGGTGAAGAAAAAGTTCCCGTATAAGTCTTCAAATGTTTTAAAACTCAACTGTGTACGAGAACTCTTTCCTCACCCTGCACAAAGCGCCGAGCAACGCAATGTGCATCTCATTGTGCAACGCGTGCTGGATATTGCACCGAAAATCCAGCGAGATCAGTGTGCATTGCAGTACGTAATTTAACAGCAGGGTGATGTGAACTGCAATGTATCGTGTAATATCTAGTGTTCTAAACGCGGTAAGTTACGTCACGAACGATGAGAAATGCCTGATAACTTATCCGTCATTTCTCCAAACCTTTTTTTTTTTTTAGAAATCGTGAGAATTTAAATATTTGCGACGGAGTGAACGAGAGGGTCCGAGTGGTTGCAGAGAAACACCAGAGTGGAAGAACTTCCGTTGTACGTTTTCTGCGGCTAATCAAAACCTCTCATTCGCTTCGCCCAACGACGCTATAGGATTAGATTTTAGACAAAATTTTGAAATAAATCGTTGAAGTTGTTACAGAGATTTTATATCGTTGAGAACAGTTTTTAGGAAATCTCGCTGAAAGTTTCAGATACACATTCTTCTCATACTTGCGATTCTAAATTTGACTGTAACAATTTAGCCAATTCTTGTCCATGCATTTGATACTTCCGAAGGGTATAGTTGTCCATAAACGATTGTTTAATTTTCCTTCAACGTTGTTTGAGTTCTCTTTAAAGAAAATGGTTCCCGGCGTTCACAGTTCCTCAAGTGTGCTCGATCGTGATCGATCGCTTATAGAGAACCGTCTGTCATTCGATCAATTTTTGACATTTTCAAATAAATGATAGCTTAAAGTCTACGAAAGATATGGAGCCATTCGTACAATTCAAAATCGATTTTTGTTTCAATTTCACGGGTATCCTACCCACTTAAATTTTGACTACGTTCTAGCTTGGCGTTAACCAGGAAAGACTATTTCGGGTGCATGAATGTATGTTACCAATGCTGTTAAAACTATTTCGTTTTTTCGAACACCTTCGAATACAACTGCAAATTAGACCAAGTAACAGCATAACTCTGAATGAAAATCGGACATATCTCGAAGAACACAATTTTTGTACGTGAGGATTCGCACAAAATGATTTAAAATTAAAAACAAAAAACTGTAAGATGAGAAACTAAATCAGTATGTAAGAGCTCGCAATTTAAATTTAACGAAGACCAATGGGTAGGACAAGATGCTATGAGTGGGGAGTCGCGATATTCCTCGATTGCCGAAAGAGACGATGAGTCACTTCGTATGGAGTCTGATTATGGGAGAGATTAACACTAGAACTACCGGCGGATTTTTTTTATGTAGGATGGGCCATTTGAAACCAGTCATTTTGACAGGCCTTGGTAGTTCTAGTGTTAATTGTACCCAAAGCTCTAGAATAAATTATTAACCCTCCCTTAGCGCAATCATGTTTTATTTCTCAATGCATTCCCACGTGTATGCGTCCGCGTTCAGATCGAAAAGCTTACAAAGACAAATGTTAATAAATGTCCTACAATGCGTTCTCCTCAAGCCATGTAAAATCGCGTATGTTTACCCTATCGAAAATCAACACAGAAAAGTATCCGAGTTTCCGTAGACATGTCTTATGACAGTCGTACACCCGTACATGTATCTTCGTAGGCAATCGCCTATGAATTCTTACAGATGTGATCAAAAGTTAGTATTCAAAAGATTTCGAAATTTAGCATACATGTCCTCTGAAAATCCTACACTTGTACCCTGAAGCCCCGAATACAATGGTATAAGAAAATGTCGAAATATCGTATCTTGGGAAAACTACGACTACATGTATACTATATTTCGAGGAAATATTTTTAACGGTATAACATTTGGTACACGGTGTCCCGTGTTTTCAGCAAATAGCGGGTGCGGACGGAGTTTAACACAAGATGCCACAAGATTTGCTACCACGAGAGCCGCGAATTCCGAGGCAGCGAAATGTAGGTCAGGAATTCATTCGCTATATTGCCGAGATGTATCCTTTTTATCCCGCGGAGGTAAGAAGTATTCTGAGGCAACTTGAGGCGTTCCGGAATTTGGAGATGGCCGATTTGCGCCCAACTCCCGACCCTAACGACGCAACGCGCTCTCAGGGGACCCAAAATGGCGGAGGTGAGATCCTCGTTCGACGTTAACCGTCTTTTAATTGGGCACGATAGCCGTTAGGTCGCGCTGTCGCGATTCCATGCTCGATTACAAACGGATCTCCCGCGAAGAGTGAAGGATAAGCGGGGAGAAGCCAAGGAAACCGCAAAAAGAGGTCGTTGCCATCCTCCAAGACGCTTTCGTCGCTGAATGAAATAAGAGCATCGTTAAAACGGGCACAATGTAAATGCAGAGTGGCTGAGAAGCGAAATTTTTACGAAATCTCTAATCTTAATGGTTCTTCCAGAGCCGCGCTGTAGACTTTTGGTCATTTCGAAATGGTCTTCCCGAGCTGATCTGTTTTCACGTTAAATGGTTCTAGCTCCTCTTGAGATTTTGCGGTAATAACTGCTGCACTGTACACGTGCAACAATTACTTCCAGATAGTGTATATGTCTCAGAATCATGAACATCTAAATGACCTTTACTGAAGTGTAGCTTAGAGACATGGAGCAGATATGCAAGGGTAAAGGTGGCAGGAAAGGGTTGGTAGAGAGTTATCTTCCGTCTCTCGACTTTAACGTAAACTTCTTTATGGAAGATGTTGCATTACATGTAGATAATCAGTGCCGTAATTAGTCAGGTGTAACGGGTGCACCCCTCACAGGGACAAGATCAAAGAGGGGCCCTGGGAGGAGACCGAGTAACTGAAAAAAATAATGACAAAATAGTTACCCTATACCAATTCAACATTGAAGGTATTAAGAAAGGCTCATTCTATATATATATATATGGAAACGTCAAAATATTTATAAAACTTTTCTCCAAACTGGGTGCACCTAATCATTTGAAACTTCGGCAATTCATTATAGAGGCCCTAAGAAAAAAAACGTGATGTTCATGAAATTTCATTTTTCCAGACTATTACCAGACCAGAACCAATGACACGCATTTGTTTTGAATGATATTTCATGAGCATCACGTTGTATCTTAGAGCTTCCATAATTACATGCTGAAGTTTCAAATGATTCGATGTACCCAGTTTGGAGAGAATTTGTATAAAATATATAACATATATGCACGTATGCACATTCTATATATATATATTTGTGCCGTTGTTCATAACACCTTAAACTAAACCGATACGCCAAGCCGGGGGCGACGTTATCAATAAAGCAAAAAAGAACAATTATTTGTTTTATTAATTTTATTTATATTCCCTCTTCCGCTAAAAAAAAAATAAAGTGTCCAAAAATAACCCCTGGCCCTTAAAAAACTAGCGATGACATTGTGCAAAATGCAATGCCAGAACCATTGCAGCACGGTGCTCGGAGTCTTACGTGTATCAACACAAGTTGTAGAAGACTGAACGTTCCCCCATTTAACAACTTCTTTCTTAAAAAAGAAACAAATTTATTCTATGCGCCTTGTGCTAGTGATCATAAACTCGCTCAATTGCGCTCTCGATGTGGCGCCGTGTGGTCCGTGCAATTATCTCTACGAGTAAATACGAAAATAATTTATTTTACGTGGTGCTCTTGTCCCTCTTGCGCCTGTGGCAAGCGCTGTCCTCGCCACGCCATAGATATGGCTCTGACAAAGAAGGTATCCTAGATCGATCTCTCTGATTTGATTTCTTTTGTAATATGTTATAGTAGACTAAAAATTAAGCAATACGTATTTTTTTTATATCTGCCATTAAACACTTTAAGGGGGTGAAACCACCATCCAAAGTAAGGCATGTCAAGGGGCGATTTGGCAGTTTCACCCATAAGAACATAATATTTTTTAACCAATCCACCTGGAAAAGCTTTCTCATAACGAGAAATGAAGAATATAATTTTCTCAAATAAAAAAAGAAATTAAGGGGTAAGCCACCCCTCACAGGCCTTACTGTGGAGGGTGGTTTCACCCCTTTAAAGTGTTTAATGGCAGATAAAAAAAAATACGTGTCGCTTAGTTTTTAGTCTACTATAACATATTATAAAAGAAATCAAATCGGAGAGATCGACCTGGGATACCTTCCTTGTGAGAGTGTCACATGGTGTAGATGTAGGGACTGTTGATCAAGAGGATGTGAAAGTGGCATCTGAAGTCGTTCATGAAACTTTTCTCCGAATTGGGTGGACTGAATCGGTTCTAACTTTACAACGTGAATGTAGAAGCTATAACGAAGCTCCTGGCACCCATGAAATTTCATTTTTTTTTAAATTATTTAATTATCTATAAACAAATTGCTAACATGTTGAAATTTTGTGGGTGTCAGGACCTTCCTTATAACTTCCATATTCACGTTGTAAAGTTTGAGACGATTTGGTAAACCCAATTTGTAGAAAAGTTTCATAGACGGGACCGCTTTGATGCCACTTTCACATTACCTTAAAGGTATGCAAGGGAATTGTAATATCTGTTATTACACTCTACTTTAAACTGATAAAATGTAGTTGACATATCTTAAATAATATTGCCTCGATTGACAATAAGTCGAAACAAATTCAGTAGTGGTCTCAAGTAACGAAATTGATTGGGAAATTACAATTTCATTCCATTTATATACTCATTGTCAGAAGGAGTGGAGTCATGTCAACCATGACCTCGGAAATACTTCGTTTGCTTAGGGTCTCAATGATGTAGCAGCAAAAATATTTAATTCTTTTTCGCCGAATTTTAAACACAATATGTTGAAAGATTAACAAACATGTACTGAAAAGTACCAGGGTGTAGGTATTTTTTTTACCGGTATAAGGATTCATAAAGATCACTTGGTATTGGAAGCTCTAGATGAGGAAAGATACCCTCTAAACGCGACAAACGAAAACATAGTTCCGCAAGTTCATTTTTCAGAACGCCATACCATCTCATCTGGCGATTAATTTGCAGATGGTAACGGTTTGCAAGCTGGACCATTTTGAAATCGTTCTTCCGGGTCCTGGACTCGCGTCCGATAAAGTTACCACTGTATTGCCTCGACAAGTATACTTACTGACTACGTGCATGTAACTGGAGACCATTTCGGTATGGAATGTCGGAAAATCTGCGGAGACCTCGCAACGGTATTTGCCAGCCAGATCGGGCTGCACGTTGGTCAGGACTACGTGGTGGTTGTTGCTCTGCGCCGTCTGAAAGAACATTGAATTCTGTTGTGAAGAATGTCTATTTAATTTCAAATTGCGCGCGCATCAAAGGGCCCTGTATAACGCGGTTGCGCAGCGGTCCTCCGCCTCTTGCATTAGTTGGCCTCTCCTTTTAGATAGATTTATAGATAAAAAACATTAAGGGCGCTCACCACTCCAGCGATTTTGCAGGGCCTCACAGGGACAACGATTCCGAACGTATTTCTAAACCGATCGAGCTTAACGAGTGCTCATATCGAAGATGAAACGTTGACCTGTGTTTATATGGGAGCGATTTTCGATAAGTGGTCATTATCATATAAAAAAGTGCAACGACATAATTTCAATGCCCTTTTACCTAGGAAGGAGGTGCTCGATCGAAAATCGCTCCCATATAAACACACGTCAACATTTTATCTTTAAAACGAGCACTCGTTGAGCTCGATCGGTTGAAAAATACGCTCAAAATCGTTGTCCCTGTGGAGCACCTTTTTCAGGATTTTCGAGTTTCTCGCGAGGAATTTGGACATTCCTTGGCAACCGTTGCCTAGAGTCGGCCGACTCTAGGCGACGGGGGCCGGGGGTCACACACGTTTCGGCGCCTAGTCCAGAGGCGTCTAGCCGTTGTGTTAGTCCTGTACGTGCAAAATACGCACACATTTTTCGCCCGTTGCTAAACACCGCCCATTATGTGTCGCGTCTCCCTCAACCGAGCGAGAAAGTACGTTTTGGTTACCTCCCACCGAATTCGATGCTAGTGCTATCTAGCGGTGGAAGTCATCGTCCCCATTTTGGTGGTGAACGCCGTTAAAGAAAAAGGAAGTAAGTGTGGAATTGAAGTCATGGAGGGCTTTTCATTGATAACTGTAAATGCAGTTTCAGTGTTTCTCTAAAGTTTAAAATAAAATTTCACTTTTAACGCGCTATGGCAGCCATATACTGATTTTGAATATAAATCACTTAATTTAATAATGTCTTTTATCGCCAATAAAGACTATCTCGAGCTATACGTTGAACGCGTATGCAGTTGCAGACATTTTTTACTTAAGGAACTATTTTAACTAGGTCATCGTATATAATGTACATTTAACACAGATTTTATATCAGGAGGGAAAATGTATGGGGTGTTCACAACGTGTATATAGACGGCATCTGCAACATTCTAAAGATGCCTTTCTTTTCAACTCCAGATTTCAGAGATTTCTGATCCGGAACGCTGATTCTTTAGAAGGAGGTACGTAAAAAGAAATACAGAGAGGAAGAGAGGGACTTACTCAATTCTCTAGGACGGTGTTCCTCAAGAATGCAACAAAAGCAGATAATATGACACGACCGTGTTCTGACATGGGTAATGTTTTAATTGCTTTCAAGGTGCAACGCTTTTCCGGTGCGATTCGAAGTAGTGATTGCAGCATCCGGCGCCGCATGTGCTGCGAGCTATGTCAAAGAATTCACGGAAATAAAAGAAGACGCATGAGAAATTACAGTTCCATGCATAAAGGTCTTGAAATACTTGATTCGCCGCAGATGACGTATCGCAAATGCACACGGAAAAAAAAAAGAATTGTTAGGAAAACTGCAATTGTGGTAATCGTAACCCTATTGCAAGGCAACATACGGGGCAACCTTGGGAGAAGGTTGCATTAACCAGCGTAACATAGTAAAAAGAACATAGGAAGGGTTATTTCATCATTTATTGTTAGTCAATATAACCAGCGTAACATAGTATGGGTTACTTCACGATTTAGTCAATGTAACCAGCGTAACACAGTAAGGGTTACTTCACGATTTAGTCAATGTAACTACAAGGAACGAGCGGTTCCCACATTGTACATAGTTCTGAATATTCACTTAAAAATTTACCGCTGACATAAAAAATTCAATTATTATGATTACGAACGCTATACTTACGTTTCTGTCAGTGTTCTTATACATTTTTACCTGAAGTAGTAAAATAACAGTTGATGCTTAAAAATGTGGACTCTCGACGATCACTTCCCTTTTCCCTCTTCTTTGAGACGGAGTAGTCATTGTATCGTAAACGTAAGAGATAGTAACGAGTCTTATATGCCAACGCGCAGTCTGCATCGCCTGCGAGAAGTTTTGCCACCTGGCGGCGCTGTCGAAACTAATGGGGCCAAAGTATTTCTTCTGCAATCGCATAGGCAAATTTAGAATAACCTTACAACGTGTATAACCTTACTATAATACGTGGTTACAGCTCCCAGATAAACCTTCCATTTTACTGTGCGCATTTGTAACCTCTCCATGTAGATAATATTACCATTCCAAATGGTGATCACTCCTGCACTTTTTAAGTACAACGCCATTGATACCGTACCTATTCGCAAGGTTACATTTCCCATTCCATGTGGTAAATTTCACCATTTATGTGGTTTTACTTCGCACAGTATTTTAGCCATGTCACTATAGTAATTGTAACCAAATTATTTTTTTTCGTGCAAAAAGAAAATTTGTTCATTGAACAAAATCGATTCATTGATTGCATTTGTGTTCATTTCAGATAACATGGTCGAGTGAACCGAATTTTACTTCACGTTGATAAATTAAAGTGTTTTAAGGTGAAGTGAAACCCCCTTCAAATCAGACGATTCAAATACAACACTTTTTTTTAAGGGTATTGGACCAAACTGTTCGGAACTTTGTCACGCGATTCGTGATCATCTAACAATTGTCCTGACACATTCAAAATTTGGATTTTTGGAAAAAATTGTTTAACTTAGCCCAGATCAGATCCAATATGGCGTTGAGCTTTTATATTTCGATCAATATACAATTATCGAAGGCTCTGATATGAGAAACGAAAGGGTCAGGACAATTTTACGACGATTTAGAACACTCTGGTAATCGATAAACTCGCATTTGGACGAGATAAAGGCAAAAAAAGTGTTTCGTGCGCTTTTATGCTAAAATGATGGAAATACGAGGTCTTGGAGTGAAAATTTAATTGATCTGGAAATCACAGATGGTGCAGGGGGTCCGTCTGCAGTGAATTAGGGCCTCAGAAAGCATGAATCCAGAGGATTTCTAGAGTTTTACTTCGATTTCTTTATAATTATTGTACGAAACGACAGGTGGCGTATGCCATTTACGACAATACCCAATACAATTTGACACAGCTGTCAATATAAAAACGAACGTCGGCAACGTAGGTATTTAGAGAAATCTTCTTTATTGACGTCGATCCAGTTCCTCGACGTGTTTCACTTCACCTTAATAAAATCGTTGTGTTAATTTTAGAGAATATTTCAATGAATAAATCAAATATTTTGATTAAATTTAACAAATTACTTTAATGTTTGAGGTGACCTACCACGATTTAATGTAATAAAATAGAAGTTTTTCATCAAAGAATTATGTCATGGCAATCAAATATTTGGTTGTACGTATAATAACCATAATCTATGGTTGAACCAATGAAAATTGTATCGATTCAACCGAATATTTTTCTGTGTGCAGGTACGATATTATTATCTGCGGGTCAATAAATTTAGATACACGTTGATCGCCGATTTTTTCCGACAAAAAAAGGGCCATCATCGATTACTGAATGCATCTTAATTTATAATACTTTGGAACTCACTCTGTTATGACCAAAAAGTGTTTTAAGTCCTCGATCTTTATGTCTGTTCATCATTGAATTACTAATTGTTGGCGGAAAATTATTGAATGTTTTCAATATATTCTTAAGTCGTGACGGGATTAATGTTATTTAACCAGAGATTAAAATGCAGTTTCTTGGGTATAATTTTAGCACTAATGTTGTGTTATGAATTGTACAATTTATGTGCAGTAATAATTCCACAAAATATCTATTAGATGTCGACTTATGTCCATCCAATAGCAGCACACAGATAAGTCGTTTCTAAAATTTCCGAGGTACTTTATGAGATACATAATATTGTCACAATTGTCGGCTTTTCACTCTGATTTCTCAAGATATTGTACCCATGAACCGGATTTACTACGGGCAGACATTTTTTCAAGTACTTTCCCTAGATTTTGAAATTCTATTATCAATGCAGATTTACACGTGCAAAATTTTATTGTAACCATTACACATGCTCACGTGTAAAACTGTTGTTGGAACCGTACCAATTGTCGTAGTAGTAATTACAAGTTTTTGCCCTTCTGTCCGTTGCGGTTACAGCGGTAATTGCAGAATTTTTGTAAATAAACTATCGTTACATTTACATTTTTTCGTGTCACATATATACAAAATTGTTAAAATTTGAGGCGAACCAATACATCTATCTTAAAAAGAAGTGTATCCGAGTAACCTAAACGTTCAAAAGCGCCGTTTACACCATCTTACACTATTAGTAGTCATAACTCTACAAACCTGCTATTCTAATTTTTAAGAGCGCTTACTGTAATGGTTTTTATAATTGTGGTAATGATAACGCGTGTTTTTTCTACGCTTATAAATTAAATAGCAAGATAAACATTTTTTTGGCTTACGAATAGGTGTGGCCGATTATCAATTGATATGGGAACTTTTCACCCGGGGCAAAAGAGACGTGCCGCTTAAGGGGATGTGAAAGTGGCATCTGAAAGCTAAATCGTTCATAAAACTTTTTTACGAACTGGGTGTCTGAACTCGTTTCATACTGTAAAACGTGAATATAGAGACCCTAAGATAGGTTTTGAAACTCGCGAAATTTCATTTTTTATAATGTATTTTTAAAATACCTATAAACAAATTTGAAAAGAATTGAAATTTCATGAGTTTCAGGACCTTCCTTATAGTCTCCCTATTCACGTTGTAACGTTTCAAACTATTCGGTAAATCGAGTTGGGAGAAAAGTTTTATAAACAAAACCTCTTCAACGCCACTTTCACATCACCTTAAATCCAAAAAGTGTCGTCTGGGATCAGCTCGTAAAGTCTAGAGCTGTAGGAAGCTCAGCTCGGATGGGGATTCTAGGATCGCTGCAGGAACGACATCCTCGCAGCAGTGAAAAAGACAATGCAAAACGAGAACAGCGAAGGAAATCTACAGTGTATATACGAGGATGTGAAGTAACAATTTCAATAGAATGAATGTAAACGCCTCGTAGATCCTTTTAAACCCCGATATCGCTTACAGAGCCTGCTAATTGTTTCTACGCTAATTAAAACAGGAAAAAACTTTACGAAAATGCACTACTTAGTTTTATAAAATAATTCATGGCATAAACTTTGTCGAATTTTCTCTGATTCTGGTTTAGCATTTAGTGAAAATGTTTTGCAGTCATTTCGTCTTCGTACGATAATTAAAACGGGAGAAAAAGCTGTAAAGATGTACCTATTATTGTTAGTTTCATAGAAATTGTATGCCATCGATTTTGCAAAACTTTCTCTGATTCTAGTTTGTTGCATTTTGCGATGATTTTGTTATATCTTTGTACTTGGTTTTTCCGAGCAAACCTGTACTTTGGAGCTAGTTATGATATATGAACTTATTTTTCTAATTTTACAGATAATAGGGGAACGGTCAATTAGTCAGTACACTTCCTTGTCGGTGGAGGTCCCGGAGGAAATGAGAGGACAATGATAATGGGAAGTTAAGAAGAGGAATTTACGAGGGTGTAAAGGTACGTAAAGTAGGCAGAATCTAGGCGAAAACGAGAACGGATATCGTCGCTCCAGCTTCCCTTTGGCGTGTTCCCTCAAGAGCTTCCGGTTAAACCCTGTATCTATATACATGGGATTTCCTATACTTATCTCCTTTTGAGTGCGAATCCCTTGGGGGAGTTTATGTCGAAAATCTCATCGCTATAATTGAATTTAAGGGGTTACGTCTTGATGGAAGTTTGAAAAAATCGAATTTTCATTTATAAGCTCAATTGATAATTTTTCACATGAAATTTCTAATAGAACGATAGTACCTATGTGTAAGTTAGCATATTGCGAAAGGGAACGTTTTCGAAAAGTGAAACGCCTTTTTGCAGAAAATTACTATTTACATTCACCTTTGCATTTTAGAGTGAAATATAACGTTTGTATGATTGTGGTGTGAAATGAGAAGTATTTAGATTGAATGACAGTTCGATAGGTGATACTGTTTATGCGTGGTTGTGAGTTTGTGAAGGGCGGGCGGCCATGTGACTCAGTGAGAGAGAATTTTGGTCCACAAAAAAATGTATTGATGAGTGTGGGAATGAGAGAGTGAGGAATATGAATTGAGGGAGAAAGAAATTAAAGTGAGTCTGGATGAGAATGATCGAATGTCAGTTAGTTCTGATTGAGGAGAGCTCGAGTGAGGTTGGAGGGAAAATCAAGTCTCTTTTCTGAGATGTTTAAGATATACTCTAAAATGTATTCAATTTCTTTATATTAATTTTTGTATTAATAAATCAACCGTTCATGTTAATCCTGACACTTGAATTTTGATCCTACACAAGTTAATTAGCGATTGATCTTCCGGCATTGCGAGGTTAACATTAAAATCGCCACTCGTCACCGCTGGTATCACATTCCGATTATTTTTTACAGTTAATTATTCTTTACATTCATCTTTGTATTTTAATATTAACCGAATTTTATCTTTACAGCTCATTACTATTTATTTTTATAGTTGTATGCTAGTATCGAGACGATGTGCATCAACGCTTTCGTTAGGGTTAGTGCGTTATTCTCTCAGCTAATTAAGATAACATCGTTTGAAGTGAAGAAAGTTAAAATGAAGAATCCAGTAAAAAGGCATCTAATTCTTGTTTTACATTTTATGTTATACGAGATTAAATTGTTTGAATATAGGCCAATTTGTGTACAGTTTGGTATCAACAAATTACTACGTAAAGTACAAAATAATGTTAATGAATGTCAGTTATAGAGGGATTTACTGAAATTGAAAACAAAAATGCAGAAATTGCAGGTATGTCATTATCGCTACGTTGTGCAGGTCACATGTACAGAAAAAAAGAATACAGATTTTCATGAATAAAATAATCAGTTTGATTCCTGTTAGTAACATGTTAAGAAAAATTGGCATTGTAAATTGTACGTGTCGCAATTTTTCTAATTTGAGACGATATTTATAAGTTCTATTGCGGCTCCCATAAAATATTTGTTCGTGTTTGATTTACGCTTTATTTAAAATGTAACATAAAACAAGTATTCGGAAAATGTTATTTCATTAATTTCGTGAGCTCAGTTCTTACTTTATGCGTGCTTTCGAAAGATTTTATTTTAATTGTAACAAAAGATGCAAATTGACTGATTTCATTAATTTCGTTTGTTTAATTATTAATTTATTATCAGAGTAATTGTTATAATATGATTGTTATGATTGTTATTGTGGAGGCAATTTACTTGACACAACTGTTTTTTACCCCGAAGGTGATTTTGCAGTGATATATGATTATAAGTATATCAGATTTTAGAAACTTAATAGCTATTCGTTTTTAGCTGAAGTGATTATTAACACTTTAACGACCGCTCACACAACATGTGTGTGATAGATAGTGTGATAGATAGAAGGGCGGTCGTTAAAGTGTTAATTATGTAACGATGTCCCACGTATTATGCATTTTGAAGTTTATGCAAATACCTAACCGCTGCAATCAGTCAGATATAACTTTTTGATGTCGATATATCATAGCTCTGTATTTGATCCGAAGAGGTTACTTGAACTGTACTAGAATGCCTGCAATACCTTTCCTGATCTTCTTGGTAACAAATAAGACGTAGATTGGTATCTCGATGTGATTAACACTGTTGTACTGTTACGTGTAACAGTTGTCATTTTTTCTCGACATGTAAATGGCTCGTGATCCGTGAAAGGTCATTCCACCGACATGACTTTACACATTCCCGTTAGTTCCATGATCTTGTCAGTAATTATGGTCCCGCCCCATCATTTGTTCTCTCACCTCTGGTCGCGTTCGTTCCCTCTTCAAGCCATTTCCAAGTGTGGGTTCTCTGATATCAACCTAAGTTCAAATAGACTTGGGGAAATTATTCATTCATCGGTATATCACACTTCTTCCGAGCTTACGTTTGAAGAAAAAATCAATTGTTATCACTGTTACAGTTGCGTTAACCATGACAGTAATCGCGGGTATATGTACAGAAGGACAGCAGTTCTGCAGAGTTATGGATACTCTGCCAAAAATGTAAAATGAACAATTTAATTAAAGTATATATTATTGCAAAGAACGATTACAATTACAACACGGCAGTTGTATTTTTAATCGTCAGGACGTAAACTAGGTCAATTAGAGTACTAGTTAACACTTAACAAGTGTATATGCTGCTTCGCGAAGAGTATTCGTCGAAGCAACGTGCTCAGGAGAATTTATTACCCTCAAAACCTTTCTCCGCAAAAGCCCTTCTCCCATTTTTAACCATACTCTCTACCCATCGGATTGTTTTCATCCTCCAAACTCCTAAGTAGAATTCTTTAGCGTTGCGTCGTGGAGAGCCATTACCGGATCTCTGGCGACAGTGACCCAGTGAACACTGTTAAATAACTATTGGGTAAATGTTACGTTTCCGAAACTAACATGTTATGTAGCATAAAGGTAACATGGAAGTTAAATGTTAGTTATTATTTCCCATTCGGTAAGGTAACATGTTGTATAACATGTTATATTAATATTATAATTTCAGTTGCCTTAAGATAATATTGATGTTTCATACATTTAATTAAAAAAATAGCGCAATTTTATCAAAAAGAATCTAGGCGAAAACGAGAACGGATATCGTCGCTCCAGCTTCCCTTTGGCGTGTTCCCTCAAGAGCTTCCGGTTAAACCCTGTATCTATATACATGGGANGGTGGAGTATGCCATTTGGTACAATACCCAATATAATTCGACACAGCTGTCAATATAAAAACGAACGTCGGCAACGTAGGCATTTAGAAAAATCTGGTACTTGACAATAGTTAGATATTAAATAACAAGTCAGACTTTCAATGAAATTATGTAAATGATAAAATATCTGATTTTACTTAACCCTTTTAGTGCCGAGCAACGATATATCGTCGTTTTACAAGCGCTAACGACTTCGGCCGGCACTAAAAGGGTTAAAGACTATTATTTCATTCGAAATATGTGCTGCATATACACAGTAATATCAGGGCAGTAACATAATGTAAGATAATAGTAACAAAGTTACGCTACATTTATATAGATGACAGTAACAAATGTTATGTAATCTGTTAGCTCTATATAACATAACCGTTAAGTTACTGCATTGTAACAAATGTCATGTAATTAGTTAGCTCTGTGTTACGTAACTGTTAGGTTATTACATTGTAACAAATGTTATATTATTTGTTAGTTTTAAGTTACGTAACAGTTAGGTTTGGTGTTCAGTGAGGACCACCTACGGTTAGGCCGTCCCAGGCACCGCGGAACGTGGAATATCCGTAAATTAATCGTATATAAATGTTTATTGAACGTACTTAAGATTTACATATGAACTCTATTTTAGATACACTCAAAGGCTAGATGTCCGGACATGGTATGTAGTATTTATAACAACGTTTTCTAACCTATCCTCTCGATGTTTATGCTTCACGAGATCATTGATTTCAAAGTCAGGCATGAGAGTTAGTAAACTGAATCGAAAAGCTCAAACTCAATTTAAATAAATACAGAAACTTAACATTACCGAATGACACGGTTAACAAACTCATAACAGAATTGACGTTTCTTGGAAACGTGCAATTAATGCGGGTGCATGTCACTACACGACTGCTTCGCGCGATGAGTATTAGACGCGCAACAAAAATATAATCAAACGTATTCCTTTGTCAAGAGATTCGGTCGAGTCTGAAGCCAAGTACGGACCATTACGCGTACCGGTGGGTCGAGAGACTCCTTTACTCGAAACAACTTCACCTATATAGGCCTTTAATGGACTGTCGAATTCGGTGGCTGGACGACCGGCATAATTATATACGAAATATTTCTCAATATCTTTATTAAAACGAGTATTCAACAAATTATTATAAAGCAGAACATGTCAACGACTATATCGATCCCAATTAAAGTATCCTGAATCGGTTTTCATTGACATGTTTAATGATATGTGCAAGCACTTGATAGTTGACAAGGTCAGTTGCAGTTTCGTCATCTTCGTACGTCCGTTTTCTTTTGAACACGGCAGATGGCGCCAGCGGTGCTATTCCGCTAGAATGAAAAACTCCCCTTGCCTATACCGGCGGCTAGAAATCTGAAGTTAAACGGAACCGGTAAAACTATCATCAAGAAGTGTCAAATGTGGTTAAATCAGGGTGTCAAATAAGATAGGCTAAGAACATGAAGTAGTATTTATTAGGAGATATAACGTCAATGGTCGGTTCCACAGAAAGTGACCCCAGAATCGGGACCCAGGATCTCAGATTTTCGCTGATCTAACGATGCGAGCGCTACTTGCGGAAAATGAGGAAACTCCAATCCTACGTAACCAAAATATTTCCTATCGATGTAAATGATTTAAAATGCTTTTAATTTTGCAATTAAGATACGCAAAGCGAAACGATAATCCGCGCATGATATATAGAATGTGACGTTTTTAAGATGAAGTGAAACACCCTTCAAATCAGTCGATTCGAATACAACACTTTTTTTTAAGGATATTAGACCAAACTGTCCGAAACTTTGATACATCACTCCTGATCATCTAAGAATTGTCCTGACACATTCAAAATTTGGATTTTTTTTTTAATTTTTTAACTTAGCCCAGATCAGAATCAAAATGGCGTCGATCTCTCATATTTCGATCAATATACAATCATCGAAGGCTCTGATATGAGAATCGAAAGGGTCAGGACAATTTTCCGACAATTTAGAACACTCTGGTAATCGATAAACTCGCATTTGAACGGGATAAAGGCGAAAAAAATGTTGTATGCGCATCTATGCCAAAGCGATGGTAATACGAAGTCTCGGAGTGAAAATTTAATTGACCTGGATATCACAAATGGCGCAGGAGGTCCCTCTGCAGTCAATGCCCCAGAAAGCATGAATCCGGAGGATTTCTGGAGTTTTACTTCGATTTCTTTATAATTATTGTACGAAAAAGACAGGTGGAGTATGCCATTTGGTACAATACCCAATATAATTCGACACAGCTGTCAATATAAAAACGAACGTCGGCAACGTAGGCATTTAGAAAAATCTTCTTTATCGACGTCGATCAAGTTCCTCGACGTGTTTCACTTCACCTTAAGGCGATAAAGACTAGCGAACACACTAGCAAACGATAATTTTTAATTGCAAAACTTCATCGAGCAGACGTTCTCGGCACTAAATTGGAAAAAAATATGAAGATCTTGGTCCGTAAGGTGGAAACGATTTCGATACATTGCGTTGTATCTCCTTATACCACTTCGGGGTTGAGAAATCACGCGATAAGAAGTCACGAGGGAATTTTTTCTATGTCAACATGTTCTGAATGGAGAACGAAGATGTAAGGATCTTCGTACAAGTCATAATCGTAAGGAATATTAGATAAGTAACGGATAAAAAAATGATCATTCATAGTATCGATTCTCTGTTAGAATCTTGTTTATCACAGATGGAATAGACATTATAAGTAGAACATCGCATTCCAAATCGACTACATAAAAATGTGACATTTCAAAATATTGCATATTTAACTTCAATATCTGTCGAGTCTCCGTTCGTGCAGAAATGCTCGTGTTAATAATTTTATTGAAATAATTTCAGCAAAATGGAAGTACACCTTATACACTATAACGTCACTGATTAACACCTTCAAGAAGAGGGTTCTTCTTCAACAGCTATGAGAGCAATACGATTGTAGAATGCCATTACCGAGAATTGTCTACTCAACTTGAACGAGCGTTCCAAGTAACGACGCTGGCCTGTATTTTCACTTAATTTAGCGATCATCCTGGCGCCGAGTTGGCCCGGCATACGGAGCTAAGTGCTATTTATTGCAAATCGATTGTGCCCAAGCGAACAATGGTTCGCGACTACAATTAATTGTATGTTGCTACCGGCAGCCAACGTAAATCATAACAGTCAGTTTTCCGTAAGTTCGCCCATCCGTAAATGTCATCCGCGTACACCTCGTCACGGCTTTGCTGGGAAATTGCGGCTATCTCGCGACAGACCCTCCGGGTGTTGCTGGGTTGCTGCCCCAGCTTCGCCGATGTTTTGGCGAGTAGCGGATAAGTGGAGTTGCGCGTTACATCAGCCGATAGTACCTCAATGGAAACGTGCCAGTGGAACGAACCGTTTGGCTACTGGTTTTGTATCTGTCATCTGTGTACATCTTCCTTCCGTTTTTCTACTTTCGAAACGGCACTTCTCAAAGTATGAAGCAATCTTAATTAGCAAACTTCTGGGTACAATGTCCATTTGACAAACATCCCTAGTAGCACAAAATATTTGTCCTATATTTTCTATATATTTAACGAATATTGTACATTTTGTAAATATTTACCATACA
Organism: Orussus abietinus; assembly: GCF_000612105.2. NCBI lineage: Eukaryota > Metazoa > Arthropoda > Insecta > Hymenoptera > Orussidae > Orussus > Orussus abietinus. The sequence goes on from NW_019394688.1 coordinate 22,091, forward strand.
TTTGTGATATTTGCAAAGCGTTTACTTTAGAATATTATCCCTATAATATTTATATAATATTAGCTCCATGTGTTTTCATAATATTTTTCTACCAGATATACAAAACATTTCGTTTCATTTTAATACAAGTATTTTTTAAATATTATCTGCCGAATACATTATAAACGTTTTAAAAATATTTAAAATCAAAATCACACGTTTTGCTCCCATAATGAAATAACGGAACGAAAGTATTAAAAAAATTTCTAGTGTTTTTTGATACCAAATGAAGTGTCTGATAATAGTCGTGAAGTAAAAAATGTATTTTTATTACATGTTCATAAATTAAAAAATGTAATTTCTCCATATGTTTATAAATTATTGAAACTAAATATGTCATTGAGATTTTCAACAAATATTTGAAATATCTTCGAATGAAATCTACCAGAAATCTTAAAAAATCTGTCGCTTGAGATATTTAGCAAAGATTACAAAGAAATATTTAGAAATTATTCTATGCTACTAGGGATAAGGTAGGTGCGTCGATTACTGATATGTTCTTAAGAAGGTAATCTTATGTTTTTAATAGAAAATGTTGATATCGTTTTTATGTCTTATTCATTGATGACTTCTCTTAAATATGAACGTTTTAGAATTTTGCCGAAAAATTTAAAAACCTTGAAGGTTTTTAAAATTTATGGCGAAACACGCCGGTGTTCATTTGACAGCGTGGTGCTTCTCATGTCAGCAGAGTATGTCGTTTACATGTTGTTTGTTGTATGAAAAATGGTGGAACCCTTGTAGCATGATGCAACAGCAGGTGCAGGAATTGGTGATTAGAGGTACGTAAGGGAATTCTATTTTCGTTACAGAAACTCCGTTGAAAACATTAAACGAGTTTTTTCAAAATCATATTCATCCAGTTAGTAGCCATATCATTTAAAAAAAATAATGAATCGACCGAGTCGAAATAAATTTTATTCGCTTTGCAAATGCCTATATTCTACAAAGTCAACAGGGATTTCACCGATTCATAAAAAAGAAAATATTTTGCAGTGGTTTCGAGTCAACAAATTTATAGAGAAATCGATACATTTTTTTCTGTTTGTTCGGTCGTTATTTTTGTTTAGTATTTTTCCATTTAATAATCCTAGTCCCTGCCATAACGACTGCCTTTCTTCAAGGAACTCGGTAGAACTCCGCGTTGAACTCCGCCAAAACGGAAATCGAAAATTCTAAAAAGATAGTCCTCGGCGATTTTTCTTCTTTGAAATGAGCTGTTGAAAAGGCAAATCGGTCTAAAATTACGGAGTTGAGAATTTATAGGTTTGTTCGTTTTGCCTACACTTTCTACACTTTTACGAAAAGTGTACATTTGGGCGTTCGGTTTGACGGAAGTGACGCAGACGTCGCTGTGTGGTTTGCAAGGGCATCTACTCCGAGTATACACTTTCTCTACACTTTCTACCCTCGATCCCGAACGAGTGCAAGAAGGGTGTCCCGCGAATTTGGCGGCAAATTTGTAAATTTAAAAGGCCAACAAACAGGAAAATACAAAATGTATGCTAACATCTCAACGTAATAAAAATAAGAGTAATTATTAACGGATCTTCTTCATGTACAGAACGATTTAGCATTTTAGTTTTGTACATAATGTTTGACAAAATTTACAATCATTATGTATTACTACGTAACCGCGGTTGGAATGAACTAAACTATAATTTTTGTAGTTAAACTGTTTTTCATTCTACTACAATAACATTCTGACCCTTATTGATCCTCAATATCTGAAAATCGTGAAAGGAATTTTCATCTTCTACAATTACAAGGTAATAGAACGAATTGTAGGAATTGAAGAAAACGAAGACAGCTCAAGAAGGAAGCCTGGAAGAAGCATTACATTTTCGTATTCATTGTCGTCCGATACAGATAACCTCAAAATCGCGTACCTCTCTACTAAATCGATCATCTTGGATTTTCTTCAGGTTTCTGGCGTTTGGGACGTCGATGAAAGTGTATCTACCCTTCTGCACTTTTCAAGAAAAGTGTAGTACCCTCGTTACCCTCGAGTGTAGAAAGTATCCCAGTGAACACTGTTATATAACTGTTGGGTAAATGTTACGTTTTCAAAACTAACATGTTATGTAGCATAAAAGTAACATGGAAGTTAGATGTTAGTTATTATTTCCCACTCAGTAAGGTAACAAGTTATGTAACATGTTATACTAATATTATAATTTCAGTTATCTTAAAATAATATTAATTTTTCATACATTTAATAAATAAGATCACGCAATTTTATCAAAAATTATATAATTTTTTACTTTTAATTATTTTTGGTACGAAATTATGTAATGATAAACTATCAGATTTTACTTAAAGACAATTCGGATTTCATTCGACTAGCAAATAATGACTGATAATGTATATGCGCGTATGAATTAATGTCACATTTTTTCATACGAGTAGTAAACAAAATATGACATATATTAATCTTGTGACATTTGACAATGAATTGTGACAATGACGATAACGATGATGTAATAAAGTAAATGACAGTTAGCACCAATGTAGTTCCGTTTTGTTACAAATATGTGCTGCATATACACAGTAATATCAGGACAGTTACATAATGTCAGATGAGAGTAACAAAGTAATGCTACATGTATATAGATATGATAGTAACACATGTTATGTCACCTGTTAGCTCCATGTCACATAACTGTTAAGTTACTGCATTGTAACAAATGTCATGTAACTAGTTAGCTCTACGTTACGTAACTGTTAGGTTATTACATTGTAACAAACGTTATGTTATTTGTTAGCTTAAAGTTACGTAACTGTTAGGTTATTACATTGTAACAAACGTTATGTTATTTGTTAGTTTTAAGTTACGTAACTGTTATGTTTGGTGTTCAGTGGGACAGTCAACGCGAACAAACCTTATTTCGTGACGTGTGTTTTTCCCGCAAGCGACGTGGCGCCCTGCGGCCGTCTGGCGTACTTTCGGGAACTGAGAAAGAATCGAGGGGAACGAGGTTCCCTCTCCCTTCCTCAGGCTCGATTACCAGGCTCCAGGCCGCCAATGATTATTCAGGTAAGAGCCAGTTGGGGTGTCTCAAAAATTTTGGGCCTGGAAGGCCGAAATTGAATTTTGTCTCTTTTGTACGGCCCTGCCTCTTTATTGCCGCGTGTCTAAACACTAAATTACTTCCGGTTCTAGCGAGGAGCCCTGTTACCGTAGGTGATTTTACTTGAGCCATTAGCTCGATTGGGTTTGCATTAAATTAGGAGCCGTTCACCAGTCTGCGAGCGTTTCCATCGCGGCCAGGGAATTACTTGAAGCTACTTTTATTTGCCGCTCCCGTTTTAGGGGATCAGTATAATTTTCTTATCAACAGCTCAAGACTGTCGGCGAAGAACGCTCGTTCTTATTGGGCAGTTCAGAAAGTTATTGCCGATTTGCAATTTAAGAGAAGTGAGCAGGGTGACGACTGATAAAACAGCCCTTTTAATAGAATCCTTGAAGACTCCCGGAAAGCAGATAGATAAGTAATCGTTTTTGTATGGAATTAGTTAGGTCATTTAAAAAAAAAAGTTGAACAATCGTCATTTAATAATCGTAACAAATCCACACGCTTAATTGGAACTGTATTCATGTACTTTAAGAAAATCCTGGGTTCTTCTATTTCAGATGACTTTTAACCAGTTAACTGTGTCGACCTATTTGAAACGTGTGTTTTTATGACGAGTATACTCGTAAACACAGCTAACTGGTTAAGGGTGCTCACCACTCCAGCGATTTTGCAGGGCCTCACGGGGACAACGATTCCGAACGTATTTCTAAACCGATCGAGCTTAACGAGTGCTCATATCGAAGATGAAATGTTGACGTGTGTTTATATGGGTGCGATTTTCGATCGAGCACCTCCTTCCTAGGTAAAAGGGCATTGAAATTATGTCGTTGCACTTTTTTATATGAAAATGACCACTTATCGATAATCGTTCCCGTATAAACACAGGTCAACATTTCATCTTCGATATGAGCAGTCGTTAAGCTCGATCGGTTTAGAAATACGTTCGGAATCGTTGTCCCCGTGAGGCCCTGCAAAATCGCTGGAGTGGTGAGCGCCCTTAAGGACTCTAGGTGCAAGGCCGATGGAATTTGCGTAGCCTACAGAGCAGCACAGAATCAAAATTCGTACCACAATAAAAATGTATTTAATCTAATTGAACAAAATATATGTTAACAGTTCGTAAGATGACTAATTCCATTGAGAAATATTTCTTTATCTACCTGATTAACAAGGGTGGAACAATGTTCTAATGAAGAGCTATTTTTGCAGCCGTGAACAATGTTTTTTTTGTTAAGACTTGGTGCTTGGTTTTCAAGTAAAGTTGTTTTCATATTATATCTATGTTATACATCATTTTAAAGCGCAGATTCGCTCTACATTCTCATATCAATAATTGTGTTGTACGTTTTAATTCTGTTTTATTTAGACCATTTCATTAAAGATAAAGAAGAACGCTTTTCTTGTTGGTTTTAAAATCGACCACAAGACAGTAGTTGTGGTTTGCAATATCAACGATGTACCGCGAACGAACGCGCGATGCAAGGCGGTTTTAAAAATGTCGTGACGGAAACGAGAGTTTCGAAGATGAAGAGCGTTCTGGGTGACTGCGGTCACTGACGCACTGGAAATAAATTAAAAATGAATATTAGAATCATTATTCTTCTTACGAAAATATAGAGCGACGTTATGCTCGAAAATAGTTTAGAAGGGAAAGTCAACTTCATTTGAAAACAAAGCGTCAAATCTTAAACTTCAAAAAGCACAATAACCTTCTGGACAACCTAATAACGGTGAGGGACGAACCAAGCGAGCCCTGATGAAGACCGAAGAGGCGAGTTGAAAAACTGCATCCAAATCGAAAGAGGGACCGCACTATAATCAACCTTTCAGTGCCTCTCGCAACACATCCGTCGTATGAGACTTTAACATGTAAATTATAGAGCTCGGTACGCCTTCGCCGGAGGATAATTCTAGGCCGCGATCGACGAAAAAGTGCTCAAATTGTGAGCACTGCGTATCAGTCAGGAATTAATTTAAATGTTGCAACTGGAATGGCATTTAAAATGTCAACACAATCTGGCACACACTAAGTCGAAATATATTTAAATTAACAAAAATTCCGCAGACGATAAATTACCTTCTCCGCGTACTGAAATATTGTCCCTACATTATGTTTTACCCTGCTAAAAAAAAAATTATAATTATATAACAGTTTTGTTGGAAGTTTTATTCAGACGTGGTATACTAACTTTGTAACATATTTTCAAATGCAATTTAAATCACGATGCACGTGTGGGACATATGTGTAATAATTTTATAACATATCAATTTGTGTTTAACCGTACTTGATTTCAAACGTTTTGTTTGCAGACAAACAAATTTGACAAATGTTCCCGGAGATGTCTGTGTACGTTTTTGTAGGCAGTCCTGGCTCAGGGTAAAGTTAAACCCCCCTCAAATCGGTCGATTCGAATAAAACACTTTTTTTAAGGGGATTGGATCGAACCATCCAAAACTTTGACACGTGACTCGTAACACCTAAGGATTATCCTGACACTTTCAAAATTTGGATTTTTGAACAAAATTTGTTAACTCAGCCCAGACCAGAACCAAAATGACGTCGAGCTCTCATATTTCGATCAATATATAATTATTGAAGGCTCTAATATGAGAAACGAAAATTTCAGAACAATTGTATAACAATTTAGAACACTGTGGTAATCGATAAACTCGCATTTGGACGGGATAAAGGCAAATAAGTGTCTTACGCGATGTTATGCTAAAACGATGGTAATACGAGATCTTGGAGTAAAAATTTAGTTGACTCGGAAATCACAGATGGCGCAGGGGGTCCCTTTGCAGTCAATTAGGGCCTCAGAAACCATGAATCCAGAGGATTTCCGGAGTTTTACTTCGATTTCTTTATAATTATTGTACGTAAACAACAGATGGAGTATACCATTTAGTACAGTACCCAATATAATTCCACTAACTGTCAATATAAAAACGAACGTGGTCAACGTAGGTATTTAGAATAATCTTTTTCATCGACGTCGATCAAGTTCCTCGACGTTTCGCTTCACCTTAAATAATTGCATTCTGGAAGATTTAAATTATGACAGGCTAGATGGGCCTCGTGCCATTTCTTCGGATTAGTGTTCTGCGGCAACCAATAGAATTCAAGATAGAATAGTTTCACTCCACCTAGTCAACCAATAGAATTAAGACCAAGTTGTTTTATTCCGCCTAGCAAACTTAGATTTTTTAGTGCGTGTGTGCTACAATACATTCTAACTGCATAACTCGTCACTCTCACAACTGCACAGTTATTTTTATATTCATTATTAGTAATAATAAAATCGTTTATTAATGTTACAACAATTTGTCGTAGAAAATTAATTTGGCGTGCTTTCGCGACGAAGGAAACGATTCGATAACGCCGAATCCCAAAATTCTCTTTCTCACAACTTAACAGAATATATAAAGGAATGTTTAACACATCATTAATAAAATGTACAGAAAATGTAGTTTAACGTAATAATGTTTCACTAAATATGTTTCGAAATTTTCAGCATAGTAGTTTTAAGTGTGCACGTTAAACAAGTTTTAGGACAATTTAGAACGTTGCATTAATTTAAACTATTTGGAGATTCACATCTGCAATTATTAGTTGAACGCGTGCCTACATGGAAACATGTTTTCCTAATGTACGTAACTTCTTGATATCACAGCGCGAAACAATTATGGAAAATTATATATATTTGAGTTTATGATTGGCTTAGATGACCAGAGAAAGAATCCTAGAGCTCGATAGTCGTCAAGGTTCTTAAAAATGGTCAAGAAACTCGATAAATTGTGGACTTCTTAAACTTTCATGTCGGACGTATGCGGTTGTAACTTTGTAACTTTGTCGTAGCTATCGCGTCCTCGTTCGTTTCCAGATATCTCGATATTATCGGGCTCTAAAACCTAACCATACATGAAGTCAGTTTAATCCAAACTTCGGGAATACGAACTTTCTCAGAATTTAAGTACACACGTTTCCTTAAAAGTGGTAGATCCGGTCATAAGGTAGTAAAAATAGTGATATTTCATTGGCCACTACAACGTTTGTTGTCGAAAAACTTGAAAACATGGAATGTAACTTGTTGAACCATTCGATTGGAGTAAGGCGGCCTGAAGAACATTTGAGCAACATTTGGCCATGGACAATGCGAGGCACTCTTTCTCGAAAGAGGGTCTTGCACGTGGTTAGAAAATAGCTACAGAAGGGACTCGGAATTTATGACCCCGATCAAGGAGGTCTTCAAAATGGCCACTTCAGAGTCTGTCATGGCGACGCATTTCCAAAAGGGTATCGTATGGCTAACAGACATCGCGGACTTTCTCCAGGATTCGAGGAAGCTGTGCCGTCCTGGAGAAACGAACCTTTGGGAGATGCTATCCCAAAGTCAGCCAATCAGGGCTCAGTGCACCCCTTCTTAGGTTTCGACAAAGGAGGAATAAAGTGCATCGAGAATGCAACTTTCAATATCTTTTAAGATTTAGACTCAACTAGGACTTTGGACAATTCGGATGTTTTGTCTCCGCCCTGGGACTTAGGGCGTAACCCGGACACGCGATTGCACCGCGAATTCATATCGACAAATTGTATTCTCTATCCGTTATTTTATTAGTACAATAAATTGTTATTTTTGTTTTTATTTAAATTTGTGCGTGGGGCAAATTCAACGAACTCTGAATTTACCCGCCAGGAACTTACCTCAGCGCTCATTTTCAAACGGCGCAAACATAACTCCTTCACGATAGGTAATATTTATATATTATAGGCAGTATACGTTATTATTAACGTATATGGCCTAAATAAAGTCGTGCCAGCAGGGTTGGTGGCTGTATATGGACATCTAAACAAAAATGGGGTTGTACTATTCTGTTTTTATAAAAATGGATATCTTAAGGTTTTTGGGGCCGCTGAGTCAAAATTTGTTATAAAAATTTCAAAATTTTATATGGCGAATAAATCATGAAGATATTTAGAATTTGAAAAATATTAATATAGAAAAATATACACATGCAGTGCTCGGATCATAAATCAAAAAGCCAATTAGGGCAAATGAGCAATTCACAAAAGGCGCGATGGTCGCATTCTTAAATCTTTTAATTGTAATATCTTCATCAATTTTCAGACATTTTCTATATTATGAAAATTTTAGTTAAAAATTTAGTAATTCCAAAAACGTTGGAATATACTTTTTTTTTAATAAAAATTTGTTCACTATCAAATATTTTATCGGTCATATCGGATACCCCATTTTGAATTTTGAAATTCTGTTATTAGGTTTGAATTCAACAACCCCAAAAAACCTATTTTTCCCACATTACTGGTATAGAAACCTCTTCTTTCTTATATTACGAAGGAATTATCATATACTCATACTATTGACTTGCAATATTTACAGAGATATCGGGTGCTTAACACTAGAACTACCAAGTCCAATCAAAATGACTGGATTTAAACGGCCAACTCCAGCCGAAAAAAATCCGCCACTAGTTCTAGTGTTAATACGTGCCGTGATTACAATTCAATTTCAAATGGACCATCAAGTATCTATCGGTGAGTTTCCTATCCATTGACTTCAATTCCTGAAAAGTATGGGATGCTTACTTTAATTCAACTGCGAACATTGGATCCCGCAAACCAATGCATAATAAATATTCCTCTGATATTTTTGCGAAGGCAGCGAAAAGGAAAGAGCGAGAACCGAAAGCTACCCTTTCTGTCTTTCTCTTACTATTAGATAGGTGTCGCCACATTGCGCTGTGCGACTATTTAATTGAAACGTCGACCCAGATAGACAAAGTGATGCAAATTTGCATGAAATTTGCCTCGTAAAAAATCGCGAAACGAGTCATGAGAATGTGTGGCGGTCATAGCATATATATATATATCAGAAGTTCTTCCTTCTACACGGACCTTTGATAGCCCAGTGATTACGCTCACCGCTTATACCACGTAGTCTCTCGGGTTCGAATTTCGCTCAGGAGATATTTTTCGGTGTCTAAAGCAGGACCTGCCTGATAACCTTACTGACGAGTTCACACAGGCAGACCCGGGACGAAACACAACAACAATTGGGCACACACCATCTCCACACCTATACCCAAAGTTGCTTATGAGTTCTCATTTGGAACTTATATCTGCAGTTTCACAATAACGAACCAAAAATACTTAAATATGAAACAAAGTTAAGTATGTGCAATGTCTCAATGTACGTACACATACAGGTAAATTTATCTCACGCATTGCTGATAAATAAGTGCAGCGTCTATAGCTCGTATTTGATCCATGGAAACGGGAACATGGAGCAATGTCATATTTAACTCACACTTGTAACATTAACTTCATACAAGGTCCGGAAATTAATGTCACGGGATGATGTTACATCTCCTGTTAAATTTTCCACAAATTTTCAGTTCATAAATGTTGGTTATGGAATATGACTGAAGTATGCGATAAATATATTGCTACAACCATTTATGACAAGTTTACCGCGAATTTTTGTTCAAATTTATTGCGTAATATGCATACACATATTGCAGACATTCCATGCAGGAAATGGCCTGCAAATTGTTTGTAAATCGATTTTCCTCGTCAAATGATTATTATGAATTTCTATCTGGGAACAGATGAGCGAGAAAACAGTTCCTTCGTTCTCTCTCTTTCGGTTCTGCTATCTTCATAGCCAAATCAGTGTGCTGGTTCTATAATGTATTAGTGACCGTAAGCACAATAGATATAACTAGTTAATCAAATTGTCGGACACCGACGTCATATTCAATTTTCTGCAATTTCATTGACCCCTTCTTATTGTTGTGCTTACGGTTACTCATAAGCGAGGTATCGGTGAAGGTCTTAACCTTTTTCGCTACTGCAGGCCTCGTTGCGGAATCCCTCTCGTAGAACGGGGCGTCGCGACAAAAGTGTAACCATTGCGCGCTTCAGTTCGTATGAAGTTGGCGTTTTGTGGCCGATGACTATAGTGACCCTTCGGGTATAAGTGGCGTTTTGTGGCAGGTGACTATAATCACCCGTCGGGTATAAGTGGCGTTTTGTGGCGGGTGACTATAGTCACCCGTCGGGTATAAGTGGCGTTTTGTGGCGGGTGACTATAGTCACCCGTCGTAGCAAAAGGATTAAACATTTAATCGCTTACATATGTAGACTGCACCGCGTATCCTGAACGAATTGGCCTTCTTCGAATACTTACGTCGACCTTATCGCCAAGAGGGCTAAACACCGTCATTGGTGGCATCTCTTTGGGCAGATATCGGAAGAACTCCTGCTGCCCTTTGTACCACTTGACGACGTAGAGGGTGTCGGACTCTAGGTCGTACAGACAGGCCATGCTGACCGTGGAGTTGGTGGCCACCGCCAGTGGTATTTTTATCGACACATTCCGCAGGCCCCGAACACCTGCAACAGGGGTGCAAATTCAGAACCAAGGACTTGGATTGAAACGTAATAACGGTTTTGGTTCAATCTTGATTTTCTTTAACGATTTCGGTTCTGGTCTCATTGTCAATCCAGTAAGAGAAAAAATATGCAGCTCGCGGGACACACGACCGAAGTAATACTTCAACAATTCATTTACATTATGTAAAGACGGAGCTTCTGTTCCCAAATTGAAAGGTCCTGCTGCGCAACTTATCGGGTTTGTTTCCTCTTCACTTTCATTTATATTATTTTCCGTTGCATATGTATATACAGACTGATGTATTCACCAATGTATATGTGAACGTCGATACAATATACTATTCAGTACTCCCGGATGTATACATTCGCCCGACTAAGGAAGAAGACTAACTCAGACTCGCTCGAGTTAGGATGGATAGCGCTACGTTGCCCCGTTGCTATGACGACGAACGCAACACGCCATATACTATATATATACCCACACGTACGGGATAAATGACGTCACAGGGTTGGTGTGCGGGAAAGAGAGAGGGGATACATTCCAATGCGTAATGCTTTTTCGTTACATCTCATCTTTCCCAGAATTTTACTCCTCAAATGGTTAAGGCTCGGGCGCCACGCAGGAAGTTTTACTTAATAAATAGCCTTTATTTAATAAATACCGACAGGTAATGTACATTTATTGGCATTATTGTACAATTTTTTTATCTGACGTGCTCGACATAAATGGAGTATTTATAGAAAACTAATTAAACTGTTCCCATTCTTTTTCGTCGCGTTTATGTTTACGATATTCCCGTTGCCGCTGGACTGCAGATTTCGAAGATGAACCTGAATTTTTAATTCTGGCGATACACTTAGGAACACAATGATAGTACACAAAATTGAGCCTGCAACAACTGTCTACGGAGGACGAAATGTCAAAGCGGATTATAAACGGAAACGAGTTCCCTGTCTTAGCGGTTAAATTGATTAACTAAATGAATCATCGCGATATACTTAGGGACACAACACAATACACGTTTCTGACTAGGTTAATAGGTAGTTACTGGTTATATACTGCAACGGGTGACGAAAAGAAAATCAATGGTTCACAAAATCATGCCAATAATGACAAATAACCATGCGAGTAAATCGGCTCCCGATGCAGCCACAGCGATACAAGTGACGTTAGAGTGGTACAAGAATTCAGCTGTACGCATTGCAAAAAGAATCAGCCAAATTGGACGGAAAGTAACAAGGTTGAAAAAGTATAGCAACGGACTCGTAAGTAAAAAGTATCAGATAATCAGGATGACAAAGCACGCGTTACAAAACAATGTGTCGCAAATTTTTGACTGAACAACAGCCATGAGACACGTTCATGGCAAAATTCTAGGATGATTTCCGAGGCTCAGGGATGCTCCACGATAGAGCGCGAAGTTTGTGTGGCAAATTTTTGACTGAACAGTAGCCATGAGACATGCTCATGTAAATATTCCAGGATTATTTCCGAGTCTCAGGGATGCTCCACGATGGAGCGCGAAGTTTGTGTCGCAAATTTTTAACTGAACAACAGTCATGAGACATGTTCATGTCAATATTCCAGGATGATTTCGAGGCTCAGGGATGCTCCACGATGGAGCGCGATATGCCGCGATAGGCCGTAACGAGCAGCGGAATGGAACCGCACCCCCGTGCGCGGAATGCCGATGGCCCGCTTCTTCTGTTCCTTTTTCCGGACTCTTGTCCAAATTAGCTGGCCGGCTTTTAGCGGTAATCGTCGCGCGTATAGGTGACCCAGTGAATTTCACCGAGGAAATTAGAGAGAAATGGAGCCGTAATCAGAGGACGCTGCAATTGGGCCGCGCGTTGCGAACTTTTCGTGTTCTCGATTAAGAGGGTGCTAAAGTCGCTAGAAAAAATCGAATCGATCCCAGCACCTTTTGGGCAACGAAGCAAAATGGGACAGCAGCATTGCGGGTTGTTATGACGTTCCATGGAAAAAATTAGGAAACGTGCCGACGCCCACTCTAGAAACAACGCGCAGTGCTGCGATTAATTATTCACTTTTCTCTATTTTCCATGGAAATTCAAACGAGTTCGGGCAAATTTTTGTAACAATTGCTCATCGAATACTGCACAAGTATTTCCTTTTCTAGTTTATTACGTGACAACACATATTTATTGCAGTAGAAGGTTATTACGTCGCCAAATATGTTGATGGTCGCAAACTCCGAATATTGTTCATCCTTACTAAGGTTCTTTTCATAGAATGCCACGTGTAAAATGAGTTCACAGATTTCACTTGTTGTCTCGCTTCAGCTAGTCAATTGGCAGATTTCTTGCGTAGGATCTACTCTCTTAATAAAGCTTATCCTTTTGCAAATAATAGGTTCTTTGTTACATTACCACACTTTTGATCAAAACAAGATACTTCTAAGGCTACCGTTTCTTTTGTCAGTGACTGCAACATTGTCATCCGTGACGAGTTATTTGAAGATTCTACATGCCAATAAACTAGTCTACTCAACATTGACTCGGTGAGGATATTGACAATATATTTAGGGTAGGAATAGAGCAGTCCGATCAGACCCTGATGAGATCCCTAAATCGGTTCCTGTACTGTAATACTCTCGGGTACCGATCGGTGCAATCAACAGGACTTGATCATTATCTGAGTTTGGCATGATCTGGTTCTAATTAAGGTGATATGGAAGAGTTAGCCTATACGCACACGCGCGCACACACACCCGCACGCACGCACGCACACATTCATCATGGACTAGAACAAACATGGCGGGGTCTGTGCACGTTTTCGATGTTTTACGCTTCTTGAAGGCTAAGAATCGAAAATTAAGTTTCAGGATCTAGCTCGAAAAATTTAGAATACCATAGAAATAGAATATTACAGTTAGATGGGAAAATATGGAAAATACTTTCACCAACAATTGCAAGAGAATGCTGGCTTGTCTCGGGGCTAACACGTGTTTTTATACCAAACATTTCGTTGCAGCTAAACGTCACAGATGGCGACGTTGATCCTAAACAGTCGTTAGAATAATGAATTCACAGTATGTCGGCAGTTTTATGTCGATCTCTTCGTCATTACTTTACTAAAATGGCAAACGCACCGCTTCATTTCGTATTATTCTCAACCTAGAGTGTAACGGACTTCAACATAAATATAAATATCGGTAACGAGACGCTCCAGCTTATGTTCCTACTTAAGTATGCAAAATAGCGTTACTACCAAGAAGGGTATGGATGAATTTTAATTTATTGACCCCGATTGAATTTCTCAGCGCCTTTCATATTATTTGGGGACATCATAATTTCTACTCGGCATAGTAACCCCATTTCTTCGTTTATGCTTAAAAAATAGGCTGCATACTCTACAGGTTATCCGGCGCGCATTCATGTCTTCGGTTACGCGCCCGGCGGGGCGCCCTTTTGCAGTATCATCGAGAAATTTAAATCGCTGCATGCTGCAATTATCTTATATCCTAATTACTGTCGGGCGGACAATTACTCGCGTGGTTTCCGCGGGGAGTCGCAATCCTCGAGGTTTGACGCACGAGTGCAGATCTGTGGTTCGCCACTCGGACCCCGCTTAAGTTGAAGTGAAACCCCCCTAAAATCAGTCGATTCGAATACAACACTTTTTTTTAAGGGTATTGAACCAAACTGTCTGAAACATTGACACATAACTCGTCATCATCTAAGAATTGTCCTGACACATTCAAAATTTGGATTTTTGGAAAAAAAATTTTTAACTCAGCCCAGTCCAGAACCAAAATGGCGCCGAGCTCTCATATTTCGATCAATATTCAATTATTGAAGGCTCTGATATGAGAAACGAAAGGGTCAGGACAATTTTACTACAATTTAGAACACTTTGGTCATCGATAAACTCGCATTTGAATGGGATAAAGGCATTTTTTTGCCTTGCGTTGTATACGCTACTATGCTAAAACGATGGGAATACGAGATCTCGGAGTGAAAATTTAATTAACCTGGAAATCACAGATGGCGCAGGGGGTCTCTCTGCAGTCTATTAATGCCCCAGAAAGCATGAATCCAGAGGATTTCTGGAGTTTTACTTCGATTTCTTTATAATCAAATTATAATCTTAAAATGAATTGTAAAATATTTTTAAGATGAAGTGAAACACGTCGAGGAATTTGATCGACGTTGATAAAGAAGATTTTTCTACATACCCACATTGCCGACGTTCGTTTTCATATTGACAGCTGTGTCGAATTATATTGAGTATTGTACTAAATGGCATACTGTACCTGTCGTTTTCGTACAATAATTATAAAGAAATCGAAGTAAAACTCCAGAAATCCTCTGGATTCATGCTTCCTGGGACCGTAATAGACTGCAGAGGGACCCCCTGCGCGACCTGTGATTTCCAGGTCAATTAAATTTTCACTCCGAGACCTTGTATTCCCATCGTTTTAGCATAGAAGCGCATAAAACACTTCCTTTGTCTTTATCCCGTTAAAATGCAAGTTTATCGATTACCAAAGTGTTGTAAATTGTCGTAAAATTGTCCTAACCCTTTCGATTCTCATATCAGAGCCTTCGATAATTGTATATTGATCGAAATATAAGAGCTCGACGCCATTTTGGTTCTGGTCTGGGCTGAATTAAAAAGTTTTTTCCAAAAATCCAAATTTTGAATATATCGGGACAATTCTCAGATGATCCGTCATGTGTCAAAGTTTCGGACAGTTTGGTCGAATCTCTTAAAAAAAGTATTGTATTCGAATCGACTGATTTGAAGGGGGTTTCACTTCACCTTAAAGGTATCATTTTAAAATGAGTGGCAGTAGTATACTTCGAGGCCGTAATTGCGTAACGATTAATGTATTCTAATTATTTTTTCAAATCCACTAGTTTCCAGCCTACTGCCTCTGTGCTGTCGTTCTGCCGCTCGTCACTGTCGCTCATATGAATGGTACCTTAAGTGGCAGGGCATGAGGAAATTTATTCTCTCCTCCGGGATGAGTCCCCGGAGGGACCGTGGATAATGTTGCGATGCTACATGGAAATTGCTTTCGGTATTAAGATTAATTCGATCTCGGATTCTACCTTACGTTTGTCTCGACTTGGTCCGTAGACTTGGACACACAATTTGCGATCTCATTTTAAAATTCCTGACAGTACTGATATTTTCATACCGTAATGGTTCTGAAATCTCTAGAGGTTTTTATTCAGCCAGTGGATAAATATTTTAATTAGGTTATGTAGTGTCAGTGCTCGGTGCGGTCCAATAAAGTTAAAAGAGTAAAAAAAATTGAAAGACTTTAGCTATACGAATAGTTTCGCCGCCAATAAGGCAATAAAGATTAAGAGTAAGACTAAATAGAAGGTAGAATAAAATATAATGTTTGTATGATTGTGGTGTGAAATGAGAAGTATTTAGATTGAATGACAGTTCAATAGGTGATCAATAGGTGATGAGATGAACTCTGATGATTCAATAGGTGATGAGATGAACTCTGATGATTCAATAGGTGATGAGATGAACTCTGAACCACGCCTAATCATTCGTGGTTCAGAGTTCGTGAAGGGCGGCCGTGTGACTCAGTGAGTGAGAATTTTGGTCCATTAAGAAATGTATTGATGAGTGTGGGAATGAGAGAGGGAGGAATATGAATTGAGAGAGAAAGAAATTAGAGTGAGTCTGGATGAGAAAGATCGAATGGGAGTTAGTTCTGATTGGGGAGAGCTCGAGTGAAGTCAGAGGGAAAATCAAGTCCCTATTCTGACGTGTTTATGATGTACTCTAAAATGTATTCAATTTCTTTATATTAATTTTTTTATTAATAAATTAACCGTTCATGTTAAATCTGACACTTGAAATCTGATCCTACAGTTATGCACCAACCATCAAGTGTCTTCAGAATCTGTTATTAATAAAAATCAATGATTAAAACAATAATTTCTGATTATCTGTTGACCAATGTATTCGTCTCCATTCGGACAAATCATGTATTTTGTATTCTAATAATTAGAAATTCGATGCGATACTTTGCAAGAACCAAGTTATGCTAGTCAGGGATTTATGCAAGGTCCGCCTTGGCAACGCAAATGTTAAACACGGATTCTAGATTAACCAACAGGAAACTATACCTGTACATTTTGTATAGCAGACCCGGAAATAATGACTGCGTATCGATACAAAATTCGTGTCCACGCGAATGTTAGAAATTACTCACTTTCAAGGATACTTGCACGCAGAAAAATATTCCTATAACAAATATGTACTCATGTGTAAAACTGTTATTGATACCATAACAACACTTGTATATATAACTGCAATTTTTGCCTTTTTAGCCATTGTGGTTGAAGCGATAATTGCGAAATAATTGTAAATAAATTGTAGCTGATTTCATTGTTTTTGTGTAATTACTCGCTATTACATGGATAGGATTTAACAAAATAGACTTTTAAAATAGAACGTATGTGGTGCACATTTTTTTACATCACATTACACGCCAAGTGGTAACTAATACTCCAGTTGACTAGTCGTGCCTTTTTTATCGTAATCATAACCGTCGTATTGTTGTAATTATGATCATTTTTTGTAACGATACATACTTTAATTAAATTCTACATTTTACACTTTTAGCGGAAGAACCATAATTCTGCAGAACTGCTGTCCTTGTATACTCGGTTCTTGTTATATGGTCATCGTAATTGTGCTAATGACGGCGCTACATTTTTCTACGTGTGGTTCAGGTAATCGGAAGTATTGCGGATGTTCGAAAGAAAGTCCGAACGCGAGTTGCACTGGATGCGAAAGCCAAATTTAGGAGACCCGTCAATTCTCGACGAAATCTCGCGTCAGGTCGGTTTTACGATTTCGAGCACATGACTTTGATCCGTAACAAAGATAATTTATTAAAAGTAACAGTCAATTCGGATTACAATTTTCTAATGTGAAACTATTAAAAGCGGCGGTCGCAAAGTACGATTTAG
The DNA here is from genome assembly GCF_000612105.2 of Orussus abietinus. NCBI lineage: Eukaryota > Metazoa > Arthropoda > Insecta > Hymenoptera > Orussidae > Orussus > Orussus abietinus. The sequence continues at coordinate 39,593 of NW_019394688.1, forward strand.
CGGGTGACTATTTGGAGTCGCGATGAGACTTGATTGTTTGTGAGAGCAGATGTCCGTTTCTCGCGGTAGATGTTTTTATTCCGAAGATGTCCAGAGGAACTTTGGTCCAGAACGCTTCCGGATGCTGTCCTCTAGGGCGGCGTTTTTTACAGAGCATTCGCTGATAGGCACCCAGAAATCAAAGTGGGATTGATAATCGAAGGCGATTGGTTAGTGAGTACTGAGAAAGGGAAAAAATAGCGTTGTTGAAGGAGGCTTAGGTGGGGAATGTAAAAATGGGCTATAGGACCAGGGGTTCTTAGAAAGAAACGAATCAAGGGCTAAAAGACCGCGGTGGTAGATAAGGGAGCGAAGCGCGAGAGTTACCGTTTAGAAATCAGTTTAAGTTATGAGTATGAGTAAGTGACGGAATCAATGATGCCATGTGACATGGAGAGACACGAGGGAAATAAACGGAACTTGAACTAAGGAAGAATAGAACACCCAGATCACTGCAGAGAGTATTTCAAATTAGAAATTAACGTTATAATTACTAGATTATGGATTAGTCCTAACAAGAAGACAACAGGGGGAGAAAAAGAAAGTGACAAGGTGATTGGTCGAAAACCGTGGGGTACTGGGGTCATGCAATGTATATAAGTACAAACGCTTTGTTGACCAAAACCAGAACGCCACGAAGGGTAAGGAAGCGGATTACAGGTCAGGGCAGCGAAGGGTAAACAAGTGTAAGCTCTCGGTGGCCAAAGAATGCAAGTTCGAGTGTTGAACGTAGTAAAAAAACGAAACGGATCGTGCCAGAATGTGACGAGAGGATTAACAGCAGCAAGTAAGTGTAACTGGGTAGCTTCCCGAGGTGTCGCGACTTGGTACTTTTGATACGCGCGTTACTCCACTCAATGCGGTTTCTTGGGTATACTACGGTTTCCGTGCCGCCAAGGTTGACACTTAATTATGATTGTGTTTGACATGAACAAACATCATCTCAGAGGAAAAGTTGATATCTCAATTAGTTCGGGAGATATTAATTATTTTCTTTGATTTTAGATATTTTAATTTTTTTTTAAATATCTCGAATACTGTGCGAGATAGAATAAAATTTTGTATAACCTGTAGTGGTAATTCTTAATGAATCTATATAATAAGTAATATATGTAAAGGGGGAGATGGAGGGAGAAACAGAGAGAGATGGAGGGAGAGTTGAAGAGAGAGGGAACCAGGAGACTCAAAGGTGTTCCGTTGAGGAGAAGCAAGTCGGCTGCCACGATAATAGGCCCGTGATCAAATTCTGAGGAAGATCGTTGACGCACGATCTGGCCAGTAGTTGCCATATTTCTCTCAGAAGGCCTGGCCAAGTATTGGCCATTGGATTTTAATCGGCAGAGGAATACAAAGCCGACTTATTTTATTGCTGCCGACGTTGTTCCATAACATACACCAAAAGGAAAAGTTAAGCCCCTCTCTCTTTCTCTCTCTCTCTTTAATTGTTATTATTCGTCATTTTCATTTTGTTCTTGTACTATCTATTATTTAATTTGAATTTGATTTGAACAGGGCAAATTAGCCGGACTGAAACGTCATAGACCATAATTCAAAGGTGGCATCAAGATTGTAAAATTTGTAAAACACACGTTCCTTTGAAATTCGACTTGCAATATCTATAAAACTATAACAAATACGAAAGAAATACATAGAAGTAGTTTTGTAGAAAATTCAAATTCTTATAAAAAAGGTTGGATGTTGTTCACTCGAATTTTACATATTTTTTCAAAAAAATTGATAGGAACTTTGTCAATAGCCATTTTCAACTAAATTCTTTATATCTAAAAAACTATGCAAGATACGATAAGAATGTATATGATCTTTCTTGTAGGGAATCATATTTTCTATCGAAAAGGCCATATCAATTTTTATCGTATCTCACATAGTATTCGAGATATTTAAAATAATTAAAATATCTAAAATCAAAGAAACTAATTAATATCTCCGTAACTAATTGAGATATCAATGTTTCCTTTCAGATGATATTTGTTCATATTATACACAACTGTAATCAAGTGTCAAACCTTAGCACCACGGAAACCGAAGTCTTGCCGGTTTCTCTTCTATGGATCTCCGTGCAAATATTTTTAAAGAGTTATTTGTTTTGAACTCTGAAAAGTGTGTCGTCAAGACTATACTCGTCAAAAACAACTAACTGGTTAAAGAGCTCTTAAAAGACCTTGATTCTTATTCTCTATTTTAAAAAGGACCCGATCGGGAGGTCTTATAATATCCTGATAAGGGATGTTCTCATACTTCGAAAATGAAGCTCCGATCAAGACCAGATCATGCCAAATTCAAGTTATTATCGGGACCTGAGAAAACTGTTAACGCAGTGTCCTTGTCAGGAACCGATTTAAGGAACTTACCCTAATTATATGATCGAGATCCTCATTGAGTCATTGTCGGATATACTATCTTATTCATCATTAGAATCTTCAGGTAACCCATTGTGGATATCGATGATCACATGAATGATACGAGGATCGTTAGCTTCAAAAGTATCTTCTTTCAATTGAAATTGTTTTAAATGATGTAGGAAATAACCGAGAATTTTTGAAAGAATGAACTTTATTAAACGGGCTGTTGCTAGTGCTATTGACTAACTGTTTATGACAGTTTCCTAGCTTTTGCCACGTGTACAATGGCGGACATGAATGCCTCCCCTGCAGATACGACATCGCCTGTGCAGGATGGGAGGGCATTGAAGTCTCCCAGTGTACATTGTAGACATGAATGCCTCCCCTGCAGATACGACATCGCCTGTGCAGGATGGGAGGGCATTGTTTTTCTCCCAGTGTACATAGCGAGTCTCATAAGGTACCTTACGTTAGGTTAATAAGACCCACCATAACTTAAAAGGTTTGTAAAAGCTAAACCCTACCTGGGAGAGGGAGCCACAAACTTAGCAATTTTGTTTTATAGTGAACAGTAAGCATGGGGCTTGTTACCCACATGGACCTTATGACCCTAAGGTACCTTAATACATTAAAGGTACGACTTCGCCGGGTCTCGTTTGGGGCATGTATGCATCTTACAAGGAAACATTCCCAAGTGTCCGCCTCCGATCTTATTGAGTTGCATATATGTTGAAGAACACAAAAATCTAAGAGACACGTGTTTTTTTATATTTGCAATGGTCCACATTTAAGGGGTGAAACAACCCCCCAAAGTTTAGTGAAAAATCGGTTTTTTAAATATTTTTCGTAGAAGCAGTGGAGGGATTTCGACGAAACTTTGTATAAACGTATTCTGTATAAGGACTGTGACAACACAATATNTAAAAAAACACGTGTCTCTTAGATTTTTGTGTTCTTCAACATATATGAAACTCAATAAGATCGGAGGCGGACACTTGGGAATGTTTCCTTGTTAGTCTTAGCCTCATTATATTCGAATATTTTTCTATAACGCAATCCTGAAAGGCAATCCACCAGGTCTCGATCAAAATGACCTCATTTATTCATGATATGGAAAAGAACCCGATCAGAACCGGATAAGGCCTACCCTGTTAGGACTAACCCAAAGGACGCCTTGACAGGTCGGTATGTATTAATAATTAATAACATCGGGTCAATTTCTATATGCTCGGTTTTATTCTTATACAAAGCTCTCTTGAAAGGATCCTTATCAGATTCCGATAAAAACAGCCTTATTTATTCATGATATGGAAAAGACACATTCGAACCCGAGCAGGACCTGCTAAGGCCGTTTGCACACGTACCTATAAAACCGGTACCGGCGTTTTTCCCGGATGCAGTGTAAATAAATGGGAGCTTGCACACGTATTCCGGCAATCTCCGGTTCGGCTCGGTCGCCGATCCGGTCGTCCGATTCACCACGTCGATGTTGAACTCGGCAAGTCGGATGCCCGAACAGCGATCGGCTTGCCGATTTTTATGTAATCTTACGTGAAATGATCATCAGAGCTGGTGTCAACTCAGATTTTGCCGGTGTGGGTGAAAATTATCATGCTCGGTGAGGAGGCAAACAACCACTCGGTTGACTCGAACGTCTTGGCAGGTGCTTGTGCATCATCAGTTTCTCCTCTAGTCGAAACGGGCCGGACTCGAGGTCGGCTCGCGAATTTCTACAGGGGGTTTAATTACTTATCTATTTGCATGATAAAACCGGCGCGGCGCTCTCTAAAAGGGCGCCCCTTGCTCCCGGGGCGCCTCCGTTCCCTTTCGCGGCCGCGAAGTGAGCTCTCTTAGGCTCTCGCCCTCTCACGACCATTATGCGTATCCTTAGTGGATAACCCGCGGCCGCGAGACCGGAAAAAGCCAAAGGCGCAAAAAGCTCGCGCTCCGAAATGAGATCCCTTTCTTCCTTCGAAACTCGACTAAATGAAAAAGCCGCCACCCCGTAGCGCCGGAAGCTTTTATTGTTCGGTGAAAGGGCGAAAAAGCGGTGAAATTTCCCCGAGCGACGTAACCAACCTCGCCGGTCGAAAGTGGGCTTTTTTCATGCGGCGCGCCCGTCAATGTAAGGTCGACTCGAACGCCGCAGCGAGATTTTAACCGCGAGTTCTCTACCTCTCCCCCGGCTCCGGTTCCTTGCTGTGTTTCTTTTTGCATTTCGTCGCGCCAAACCTCTCCTCTAAGTGTCTCGCGCGGTTACCTCAGATTATGAAATTCTTAGAAATTGGATGAAACGATTTTGTTAAGATCTATATTGCAAAGTCAATTAGCGATTGATAAAATGATATCGAGTCACGGAGGCCCTCGAGCAGCCCAGACGACCCTTCGGACATCCTGGCGCCTGGCCGTCCGTTAAGGGTAAATGGCGACCCTCGACACCCGGGGCAGGGTAATCCTTCCCAGCGACCCGGGTGTTCCGCTCTTTCGGGTCCACGGCTGCCTTCTATCACATTCACATACGTTTCGCATCTTCCCGTGACTCTCTTCGCCTTCTCGATCACGTACGCAATTAGGAAAATTAATCTCTTCGGTCCTTTGACTCTTCTTCATGTCTTTCCTAGAACTCTTCGTCCTGTAGCCTATTTCAGCTTTCCCCACCTACGACTCCTAAAGGGCATAACTTTCCCTTTCCCAAAGTTCCTACCACCAATCGCCTTGATTAGTAAATGCAACCCTGCTTTCCTTAAACCTATCGGAGTTGCTCCGTCAAAAAACTCCGCCCTCGAGGACAGCATCCTGAAGCTCCTCTGTACCGATTGTCCTTCCAGAAAGACAGATTCGATTAACAGCCGCGTGGCCAGTATCGTCCCGGCATCTTAGATTCCTTCGGTCTACCGTGCGAGTTCACGCGTCCGCGGTATTTTCGAGATCCTACCAATATCTCCCGCGTGAATCATCTTTTTTCCGGTTCGCAGAGATCACCGATCTCGACCGCTCCACTTTATGATTTGGGTTTCGATGAGGTGTGGAGATGGTGTGTACCCATTTATGTTGTGTTTCCTCCCGGGTCTGTCTGTGTGGACTCGTCAGTAAGGCTATCAGGTAGACCCTGCCTTAGACACCGAAAAATCTCTCCTGAGTGGGATTCGAGCCCGACAGACTACGTGGTATGAGCGTGAGCATAACCGCTGGGTTATCGAAGGCCCGTGTAGAAGGAAGAACTTCTGATATATGTATGCTATGACCGCCACAGTGAGAATTCTGAAGTCCTCACTGCTCCACCTCGTATCACGATCTTATATCGGCACCGCGTGAATTCAAGCATTGTATCGTTGTTGTTTCGTCGTCACATATCAGATTGTTATTATTCGGTTATTAAATTCGATTTGTTAATAAATCTTATTGTCACGGTTACTCATTTCGCCCCCGGCACCCCGCTCTCTCCGTTGACGTTCGCGATTCCACGAACAGTGTCGACATATGTATTGGTCCTTTGAGGCGGATCATCATACATACAAACACGATTCGGTGAAGTTTTCCCAAAGTTTGGGCTTCGGTCGAATCACGTTTTATTCGCGAATGACCGTTCAGATAGCATTTTATTCCAATTGTGAAATCCTTAAGACAACTCGAGTATAATTCCGTGTACCTGAGAAATGCCCAACACTTTCAATGTTTATATTTTTAAACCAATTTTTCGATTGAGTCGAATTTTAATGGGAACTTCTTTGGGGGCGTTGACGGTAAAATTGAGTTGAGGCGTTACGAAGTGTGTGAGAAATTGCTTTTAGTCGTCACAAAATTGTAATCGAAGTGCGTGTGTGTAATGGGGTTACGTCCAATGAGGTAAAACTATACAGTACGCCTTACTTTTTAATAAAAATTGGTAAAAAGTTAAGTATAGGTAGTGTGTTTATTTATTTTATATAGTATGCATCGACGACCCTTCACCTAGCGTAACTTAATGTAACCATACCAGATAAAGAAACTCAAAAAGTCCGGATCAACGCGCACGAGAGTATGTCGACCGTAAAAAACAAACGTCAAAAAATATAAATCATTTATTTTAATTCTCTATCCGCGAAACAATAAGACAAGTTTCACTTTTGTCGCACGCCGTTCCACGCACATTTTGTTGTGACACTGAATTCCCCGATGCAACCTACATACTAACTACAACATTTCAAGAAAATTCGTAGTTCTACGTCAAAATACTAGTGCTGCAGTAAAATTTACCATTCTCGGTAGAGGTCTTTCTTTTAAATTTTGCACCTGCGACGACCATTCTTACACGTGCTTTTACAAGTATAGTTCTTAATGTCTGATGTTATATACGTAACATTGAAAACTATAAGTACAACTATAATTAATTTGCAAGATTTCCGCAGTTATCGCTATAGCCGAAATGGCTGGAGGACAATGTAATCACATCTACAGTAATAATTACGGTAATACAGGGTCTTAAAGTCTAGGAACGATCTAATACTTTGAAAACGAAATATGTTTGAGAAAAAAGTTTGAGACCAGCTTTGTAAGGTTTCAAGAGTTCTGTGGAATAGTCATATTCCCTTGACCTTGAGTGGAGGGGTCAAGGTAACCATTAAGATGAACGTGATTTTTTTAAATGGAATACCCTGTGGCGGTCATAGCATATATATATTAGAAGTTCTTCCTTCGACACGGGCCTTCGATAGCCCAGCGGTTACGCTCACCGCTCATACCATGTAGTCTCTCGGGTTCAAATCCCGCTCAGGAGAGATTTTTCGGTGTCTAAGGCAGGGTCTGCCGGATAGCCTTACTGACGAGTCCACACACAGGCAGACCCGGGACGAAACACAACAAACAGGGCACACACACCATCATTCCACACCTAAGCCCAAAACCCCGTTTTTATTAGGCAGTGTTCAAGTTAATGGTAAGGTCTTTCCGAAACCTTGATTGATGTCCTACTTTTTTGAGTATTGAATGAGTTATGAATTTTAGAATTTACAGCGCCGCTAGCATTAGCATTATCCATGATATCACGTGGAGGTCGCATGGTCGGACTTAACATTCCTCTCTGTTGTGTGCGTGTGCGCACGCGCGCGCGTGTGTGCGTGAAGTTTGCAGCATGTGTTCAGGCGACGCTGCACGCTGCCGTGCCTTCAGTTTGTACATTCCTACTTGTGCTACAAATTTAACACCCTGGAGGCTATAAGGAAGGTCCTGACACCCATGAAATTCGATTTTTTATGAAAAATTTGTAAAGTAACCATAAACAAAATTAAAAAAGTGAAATTTTATGGGTACCAGGACCTTCCCTATAACCTCTATATTTACATTGTAACGTTTCAAATAATTCGGTACGTCCAGTTCGGAGAAAATGTTCATAAACGAGACACATTTGACGCCATTTTCACATCACTTTAAGTCCGACCATGCAGCCTCCACGCGGTGCACGATAATGCTAATGCTGGCGGCACCGAAAATTCTAAAGTTCATAACTCAGGCAATACTTAACGGCGTTCACCACCAAGTGGGGACGATAACTTCCACCGCTAGATGGCATTAGCATCGAATTCGGTGGGAGGTAACCAAAACGTACTTTCTCGCTCGGATGAGGGAGACGCGACGCATAATGGGCAGTGTTTAGCAACGGGCGAAAAATGTGTGCGTATTTTGCACGTATACAACTCACACAACGGCTAGACGCCTCTGGACTAGGCGCCGAAACGTGTGTGACCCTCGGCCGCACGCACACGCAAGTTGGACGCTCCGCCTAGAGTCGGCAACGGTTGCTAAGGAATGCCCAAATTCCTCGCGAGAAACTTGAAAATCCTGAAAAAGGTGCTCCACGGGGACAACGATTTTGAGCGTATTTCTCAACCGATTGAGCTCAACGAGTGCTCGTTTTAAAGATAAAATGTTGACGTGTGTTTATATGGGAGCGATTTTCGATCGAGCACCTCCTTCCTAGGTAAAAGGGCATTGAAATTATGTCGTTGCACTTTTTTATATGAAAATGACCACTTATCGAAAATCGCTCCCATATAAACACAGGTCAACATTTCATCTTCGATATGAGCACTCGTTAAGCTCGATCGGTTTAGAAATACGTTCGGAATCGTTGTCCCCGTGAGGCCCTGCAAAATCGCTGGAGTGGTGAGCGCCCTTAACAGAAATTTTGGATTGCCGGATAAGTCCGTTCGGGAGCTGCAGTAAAATCGAACGGATTTATCCGATAACCTGCTAGATCATCAACCAGTGTTTTAGAAAGACCGCACCATCAGCTTGGACATTGCCTGATAAAGAATGAGATATTTCGTGTTAAAAAATCTCGTTGACCTTAATATCACCTTGAGTTGTCCACTCAAGGTCAAGCGGATTTTTAACTTTAAAACGTTGGTCTGAAACTTTTTCCTCGAAAATATTTCATTTTCAAAATATTTGACCGTTTCTGACTTTCCTAACACCCTGTATGTATCCGTGTATGTAATGAGTGTGATTGAACGATCCGATGTCTACATAAAGCGGCAATTTGCTACCTCATTTGGCACTGCGCAATATGTTCGCAGTCGATATGTATGTTGGGGTATTTACTGTGTCAATTTTAAACGCCGTTTACTACGAACTTGGTAAATGTAACGTACGAACTACACTGAACTGATTGCGGTTAACCAGACATGCGGTAGCGCACACTCAACAGTAGTAAAAGGTAAGCACTGCAGACACGAGTATCCTACGAAAGCAGGTAATGAAACGACAGTTTACTGCGGTAAGCGTCTCTCCGCTGCAAAAGCGACTATTTACCAAAATCGGAAAATGCCCTATGTAGACATTTTCCCTGGTTTTTGCCCCTTTTCGCGAGAAATTGGCTGAAAACATTCAAAATGGTCTAGTTGGAGGGAATTGCCGAGACCCTGGCGAGAACTGGCTCAAATATTGTTGAGGACATTTGGGAACGTTTCTAGCTCAAACTTTAGGATGACCCTAGACTGTTTCACTTTACAAAATTTCACCGCGTTTCTGGGTGGTTGGAACCACCAGGGACTTTATTTCACGTGAAATGAGAGTCACAACTGACATTTCTATCGTCGTAGGTGTTTCGTGCGCGACGATATATGTTTTAATTCACCGCGGCCTTCGAAATATCGAAGCCCAAAATTCCAGAAAGGGACTTATTGTCTGCTAGGGCCAATCGAGCCATTTAATAGTTTAGCAATTTCCTCACTCCGAAATCCGTTCGTAAATTTTAGTTTTTTACGATACGGTTATATTGTCCCGTACGTCCCATCGAGGAGGTTTAGTTCTTTAGAATTTCTCTCGGGTTGACCGTCCCTATTCTTTATCGTTGTACCTTCTTCAACACATTCGCGACCGCTGACGTGAATTCACGTCTTTTCAAGTTCATTTCCTGGTTGCCGCTGACGTGAATTCACATCATTTTAAATTCTATTCCTGATTGCCGCTGACGTGAATCACGTCCTGCTTAATTGGCTCACTAATTGTTAGCCGGCGCGGCGCACAAATTTTATCATTTTTATCCTTGCTTTAACGATACGAGTTTGCGGCAACCAGTTTCAGAATTTCATTATTTTCGACGGTACTCAGTATTTGAAACGGAAAAAATTTGCCGCTCGCGAATGTGTTAACTTTACCGCCAACATCTGCGCGCAGCATGCACACGTGCACACAGCATGTTTTTCCGTCTCCATGGCAACCAGAAAATTTCCGTTTTCACCCAACGGTATTGGACAGCAGTTGTATGAAGATTCCCTTTTGAAATTCTGTTTGCAAAAATAATCGGGATTCATACAATAACTGCCCGACAAACTAACCGGACAAAATAGTAAGAACACGTGTTCTAATTGTTCTCTATGTTAAAACGCATTATGTACTTTCTGTACCGAGAAGTATAGCGATTATGTTACAATAAATTCATGTTTTGTTTTGGTCAAGACAAGTCTCACTTATTCGGGTACGTTTCTTCTTTGCGTGAGCAGTTGTATGAAGATTCTCTTTTGAAATTCTGTTTGCAAAAACAATCGGGATTCATACAACAACTGCCCAACAAACTAACCTGGCAAAATAGTAAGAACACGTGTTCTAATTGTTCTCTATGTTAAAACGCATTATTTCCTTTCTGTACCGAGAAGTATAGCTATTATGCGTTTTGAGATGTTATCTAACGTTCCAACGTTTACATGTCTTAGTTATCTGTTTTTATCTGGGTAATATTTTAGGATTTGCGTGAATATTTTCCAAATTATCCACAGTGCCGATAGAAAAGCCTTCTCCGAAAAATGATATTCAAGAGCAATTTGCAAAGATGGTACCAGGACCTTCCCTATAACCGCTATATTTACATTGTAAAGTTTCAAATAATTCGGTACATCCAGTTCGGAGAAAATGTTCATAAACGAGACACATTTGACGCCATTTTCATATAAATAGATAGGCCATAACGAAGGACGTAACGAAAAATTCTGTTTGGTTATTATGTACTTATGTCGTATATTACGTAAGTCATGTTATCATTCAAAAGTTTGACTTGTCTTCAATTTAAGGCGTACATCAACGAAAATCTGTATTCATGAGGTATTCTTTCTGATAGTTGTCATAACCATTAATAAACACAGCCTTCTTCAGCGGAGCTTTTAAACAATGAAATATTTCTTTCGATACTTTTTCATTTATCGAAATTCCCTCACCCAACCAGTTTAAACATTTGACGTATAATGTAATTCGCATTCCGCGAAGTTGCTAATACGAAATATCTAATCGCTGTTGTACAAGATGGAAGCGGTCTCGTTTTAAAAGGGGATCAGTCGACGTCACATTTAATCACGAAATGAAAAATGCAGGTGGCAGGATTATCCAAAGCCGGCTTAGACCCTTGGCCGTCGTTTGATCGACGTCGTTAGTATTTTATTGGGCCCGTGATTGACGTGCTGATTTAACGGTCGGTCCTGTAACCGTTTATTATCGAGGTCAATTTTCCAGCGAGCGAACTTTTGATTCGGCCCCGGGGAAAACTCGCACCCGGTCGGCCTGATAACGTGGGCATTTCTTTTTCAACGCGGTCCGCGCAATTCGATGCTCGGGCTGATTAACAATGCAGGTCCTCGGTGAAGCCTCGGTGAATCTTTAAAGAATCCCGAGGGAAGGCGAGTGATCAGCCTCCCCAGTTGGCAGACGCTGGGAGTAGAGGAGTACGAGCTCGAATCGCTTACCTAGCTTTTATATGATTCCCATAAAAACTTTATTGCGCGTCATATACTCGTGTTCAAAGTAAGGACGATAACGCCCGTGTAAGGGTGTTCAATAGTCGTACCGATAGTCTCAATCAGTCCGATCGATATTCCGCCTCCGGTTTTGCTCTCGTCCGTAGCCCATAACCCATGAATGCCGCTGGTCCAAGCGCGATACCAAATGGAATATAGATCGGATGCTCGATAATTAAACGGCTACTTTGGACCTATATATTTTGGCCAATACGTATGCTTGTCTCTGATGCGTAGGCACTACATTACAAGTGGGTTTTAAGATGTATGATCGCCCGATTAAAGGTAGCGTTAATCGTATGCGTTTTGCAGATTAATGTTTATAGTCCATCCAGATGAACACGATAATTAAATGCTTATTTACGCCTACATATTTTGGTCACTATGTACGATTTTCTGAGCGTAGGTTGTTAAACCATGTGATTGGAGTGAGGCGGCCTGCAGAACATTTGAGCAACATTTGGCCATGGACAATGCGAGGGATTCTTTCTCGAAGGAGTGTCCTGCACGTGGTCAGAAAATAGTTAAAGAAAGTACTCGGAATTTATGATCCCGATCAGGGAGGTCTTCAAGGTGGCCACTTCAGGGTCTACCATGGCGACGCATTTCCAAAGGGTATCGTATGGCTAACAGACATCGCGGATTTTCTCAAGGATTCGAAGAAATCTGTGCCGTCCTGGAGAAACGAACCTATCGGAAAGGCTAGTGTTACGTCCGTAAGAAAAATGCGTGTAGTAATTAGAGTACATGGTTATAACTTCACGAGACCTCGTACCATCCTGGGAATTTTGACTTTCTCCGTTTTCTCGCGGTGTGCATTTGGCCGCCAAATGTTGTTTGCCTTTATGCGAAGGAACCGAACTTTCGCGAAGGGTTGGGTAAACAAGACCATAAAAAATACCCTTGGACGATACGTGATCTTACAAAGGCATGGTCAGGCCGTACTCGACCTGGCTACCCTTTTGCTACCCCCGTTGCCGAAGTCGTGGGAGGCGACTTTTTTGGGCATCTCCGCCAACGAACCAATCACGTAAAAGTTAGAAAAAATTTGTATCCCTTCCACAACGCGGCAACATTTTTCTGAGGCATTTTTCCGCGAGTCCTTGCGTGACTCCAAAAGGACACTCTGCTTTTTACAACGAACGAAGGAAGTCCTCGATTCTCATTTAAAACAACGTAACGCGAAGCTGCATCCCTCCGTACGCTTTATCCCAGTAGAAGTTTGGTTTAAAAACAATTAATCAGAACTACTAGGAGCTGTTCGCCTTCTGGCGTGCAGTGCAAAGAACAGCTAGCCTAAAGTCAGCCAATCAGGGCTCAGCATTCCAAGTGCATCCCTTCCTAGGTTTCGACCGAGGAAAGCGAAGAAAGTGCATCGAGAATGCAACTTTCCATATATTGTAATATTCGAACTCTAGGACTTCGAACAATTCGGATGTTTCGTCTCTGCCCTGGGACTTAGGGCGTTACCCGGACCCGCGATTGCACCGCGAATTCATATCGACAATTTGTATTCTCTATCCGTTATTTTAATAGTACAATAAATTGTTATCGTTGTTCTTATTTAAACTTATGCGTGGTGTAAATTCAACGAACTCTGAATTTATCCGCCAGGAACTTATCTCAGCGCTCATTTTCAAACGGCGCAAACATACGTACTAAGTTACCAGCCGGATTTAAGGTGATATGAAAGGTTCATTCTATATATATTAAATGTCAATATAATTATAAAACTTTTCTCCAAATTAGATGCACCGATTCGTTGAACACTTCAGCGTGTGATTATGGAGGCCTTAAGGAAGAACGCGGTGCTCGTGACATTTCATTTTTAATGAAAATTTGTTTTATTTATCCCTCATTAGAACCAAGAATACATATTTTTCTTTTTTCAATTAAATTTCATGAGCAACAAATTCTTCCTTAGGGCCTTCATAATCACGTGCTGAAGTTTCAAACGATTCAGTGCCCTCGGTTTGGAGAAAAGTTTTATAAATACCTTTACGTTTCATATATATAGAATGACCCTTCCATATCACATGGTGATATGGAAGTGGCCTTCGAGGCGTCAAATTATTTATAACATTTTTCTCCGAACTGACATCGAATCGTTTGAAACTTTACCGTGTCAATATAATCATCGTGATCATAAGGAAGGTTCTAGCACGCATGGAATTTAATTTTTCAAAGAAGATTTTTCTATTTCCCCCGACGTAGAACCAAGATCGCGTCGTCAACGCATATTTTTTATATTTTCCCCTTTTATAGCTTGAAATTGGAAGTGGAAACTTCCAGGGTTTAGGCATAACAATTTAAAATACTCTAGTAACTCAACATTACAGACTCATGTGGGGAATATATAGGAAAGTTTCATTAATGAGTGCAGTGAAACTCTCGGATATATCCCTTGAAAAACACGTTCTCTTAAAACCAAAATTGAGTAGCCGCAAAATGCGACAGATGGCATCGTCGGTCGTTAAAATATAAAAAGCATGAATCCAGGACTTTTTTCCTTGTTTTCTTTGCAATTGTTCTGCCGAAACGACATATGCCATTTTGTACAATACTCACCATTGTACAATACAACACTCAGCACAAATATAAATGTCGATAACTACCTCAGATGGTGTGTCAGTCAGAAGAACCTTTTTTACCGACGTCGATTAAACTTTTCGACTCATGTAGTATCATCTTACAATTTGCCTTAGTGTAATGCATTAAGAATGGAGTTATTGTTCAGTACACTTCTGTATAACGTGAGTTCTTACAACGTGAATTTCTACAACGCAGCAAAGATATTGCGACTACTGTTTTTATATAACGCGATTCTTTGTACAAAGCGTCAAATAACAAAACACATTATGCGTGTTGTACGAGAAAAATTCCCGTACAGTACGATTTCCTATAACCCGAATTAATATAGTGCGTAACGTATTAACCGTATTGTACGGGAAGCTATTATTTTCATATAACGCCAAACAAACCGCCAAATAACAAACCAGATTAAGCGCGTTCTACGAGAAAAATTCCCGTACAGCACGATTTCCTATAACGCGAATTCATACAGCGCGTAACGTTACACGTTATAGGGGAAACTATGGTTTTTACAAAACGCGTTTTTATCGTACAACGCACCAAATAACAAAACACATTAAACGCGTTGTACAAGAAATATTCCCGTACAGCACGATTTCCTATAACGCGAATTAATATAGCGCGTAACGTATTAACCGCGTTATACGGGAAACTATTGTTTTCACATAACGCGTTTCTTCGTACAAAGGGCCGAATAACAGAACACATCATGCGCGTTATACGAAAAAAGTTTCCGTACAGCACGATTTCCTATAACGCGAAATAATATAGCGCGTAACATATTAATGGCGTTACGCGGGATCTACTGTAATTTAATTTGTTTCGCTGATTTTTTAAT
The DNA here is from genome assembly GCF_000612105.2 of Orussus abietinus. NCBI lineage: Eukaryota > Metazoa > Arthropoda > Insecta > Hymenoptera > Orussidae > Orussus > Orussus abietinus. The sequence continues at coordinate 54,685 of NW_019394688.1, forward strand.
AAAAATATTTATAAAGGTTTATTTCGCCTCTGGCTGCCATTGTATCGATGAAGGTATAACATTCCAACAATATGTGAGAAAGCAATAAAAATTTCCGAAGGAAACGTGCTCGATGCCGGTCGGAACAACACATTTTGATAAACGACACAGAGGGAACCATAAATCCATAAGAATGTATATTTCTGTTAGATTTCCGAGATGTAAAGCCGGTTTTGCCCTCAAGCCGTAAATTTATCTCCAAAGTGAGCATGATTCAAGTAGCGTACTTTGCATTGCGTGTTTTCTTCACAATTTCCATTTTTCATTTGAATTTGTTGAAATCTGATTTTACGTGTCTTACCAACCAGCTCTGCAGCCATAATCGAGTAAAAATTTACTTATACAATTCCTCTCTTTATTTATTACGAATCAATTAATTCCTAATCATCATTGGTCATAAAACTGAGAATTCGTAAAGTACATCGCGCACGGAATTTCTTTTCGAAATAAAAGCTTCGATTAAACGAATTCGATGAGATAAAAATTAGTAAAGGGAGACCGTACTTTATGCTTTTACGCATTATTTCGTTTATTTGTGATAGTAACAGTAGCGCAAGAAATTTATTTCAAGTGTAACTTATTAAAGCTTTTGAAGTGAGACTTCTTATATTACGGTAGTACGGGTAAGATCGGGCATGAAAGGTGCCAGTCTTCGAAAGTGAAACACTGTTCTTTTTTTATATTTAATTACTATTTACATTAGTTTTTGCATTTTAGTAATAACTCGATTTGCGTAAACGCTTCCGTTATCGTTAATACGTTATTCTCTTAGACACTTATTGACATTTAAAGTGAAATAAAAATAATACGAAACATGCAGTATCGGACGCGTAAGGGCATTTCGAAAAAAAGAAAGTAAGAATAATTAATGTTCCGTGCGTGACACTCATATATATAAATTTATCGCGGACTTTGGAATGTCAAACAAATTCCCAGAAAGGGACTTACTGCCCGCTTGGGCCCATCGGGCCATTTACCAATTTAACAATTTTCTGACGCCGAAATCGGTTCGTAAATTTTAGTTTTCTACGATACGGTTATATTGCCCTGTACGTCCCATCGAGAAAGTTTAGGGTTCTTTAGAATTTTCTCGGGTTGACCGTCTCTATTCTTTACCGTCATACCTTTTTTAACTTTACCGCTTACACGTGCACGCAACATGCACACGTGCATACAGTATGTTTTTCCATCTGCACGGCAACGAGAAATTTTCCGATTTCACCCAACCGTATTGGACAGCTACCGACCAATCACGAGGCTGACAATTCGATTTTAACCGCCCTTCTTAAAATCAGTCAGCCAATCGCAATGCAAGAAATATGCTACCACCTCTTCAAAAAATGTAATGCGACCGGAGGAGGAATTCTGTATTTTTTCTGTAAAGTCACTCACAAGGAAGGTACCTGAGGTGTCCCCCTCCGATTTTGTTCATTTTTAAATATGTTATAGAGGACTAAAATCTAAGGGACCCGTGTTTTTTTTTATCGGCGGATAAACACTTTTAGGGGGTGAAATCAGGCTTCAAAGTTGGCCGTGAAAGGGGGTGAGTTTGCTGTTTCATATAGAAGCACTCGACCAATTTTCATGGAACAACCGTCAAAATGTAGGGAATGAAGAATTATGAAACATGCATTTGGAATTTTTCGAAAAAATTCAATTTGAAGGGGTGAGCCACCCCTTTGAATACTTCTTTTACCCCTTACGCGAGCAGTAATTGCTCTATCCAAATGAAACTTGGTTAATTTATAGACCAGAACAATACAAAAAAAGTTTCATTTGGATAGAACAATTACTGCTCGCGTAAGGGGTAAAAGAAGTATTCAAAGGGGTGGCTCACCCCTTAAAAATGAATTTTTTCGAAAAATTCCAAATGCATGTTTCATAATTCTTCATTCCCTACATTTTGACGGTTGTTCCATGAAAATTGGTCGAGTGCTTCTATATGAAACAGCAAACTCACCCCCTTTCACGGCCAACTTTGAAGCCTGATTTCACCCCCTAAAAGTGTTTATCCGCCGATAAAAAAAAACACGGGTCCCTTAGATTTTGGTCCACTATAACATATTTAAAAATGAACAAAATCGGAGGGGGACACCTCAGGTACCTTCCTTGTCAGTCTCCGTCTCTCGATAATTTAACACGTCTCTCGTCAGCCTTCACCATCATCTCTGTAACAGTTATCCTTATTCACGCGTGAAGAGCTGACAAAATTCTAAGTCAGTCGTCTAATTTAATATTATAATAAACTTAAGTTGTTTTGTTCGCGACAGTCTCACTCTTCATTCGGGTACCTTCCTTCTTCATGTGAGCAGTTGTATGAATATCTCATTTTGCAATTCCACTTGCAAAAACCATCGGGATTCATACAACAACTGCGCGACAAATTAGCCGGGCAGAACAATTAATAATATTTATTAATTCTATTCAATTTAGAAGTTTCATTTCGCACGCGCATTGCGTCCACCCGCAACAAGAAATTTGATTAAATCAATACAATTTTTGTTTGTTTAACGACAGAATGTACCTCTTATAAGGACAAGTAAATATTTGGTTGACATGACATAATTCATCGGTTGGCAACTTTTGGTTGATTGCATCAAGCATTATGGGGGACCACATCATGTATTAATTTGGCACATTTAACCAAAATATTTGGTTTATTAAGTGAAAGATTTTCTAAAACTGACAAAACAGTTTAATTAAACTCTTCCGTTGATCGAAGCACATCGGTTTGGTTAAGTGGACTAAAATTCGGTTCACATAAGCAAAACGTTTTCTGATATGAACCAAATGCAGCCAATCAAACGATTATGTAAACGAATTAAATGTTTGTTTTTGCGTGCACCCAACAATTTATATTTTATTTTTGACTGACGTTCGCTCGCAAGTCTTTCCTAATTTTCTGGGCACGCGTATAACAAAAAATCGCTTAACTTAAAAAAGTGTTGTGGTTGAGTAAACCGAATTTAAGTTCACTCGACCAAACTTATATATTCCGATAGATTTAGGTAATTGAAACATTTTAGATATAAAGTGTTTAATCGGATGGTTTTGTTAAATGTCAAATATATTTTATTGAACGAACCAAATACTTTGGTTAAACGTCCTCAATTTCTTTCATATTTGGGGAGATCTTCTACAATGTTTGTGTTAATCAACCAAAAGTCATTAACCAAACAATTTCGTGACGTAAATGATATACCTGGTTGTCCGTATAATAGCCATATTCCATGGTTAAACCATCAAAGATTATATTAATTGAAGACAATTTTTTTCCGTGTGCAGGAGGTTGGCTCTTTTTAAACAACTTTAATCTCTCCTATCTAGGCGTTCGCCTCAAAGGCCCTGCCAGCGTCGAGAGGCTTTCTCGGCGAATCGCCTTAATTTCGGAAAATTCCCTTCTCCCCCTCTTTAATCCTCCCTCCGTATCTTTATTTTTCCAGCCCTCCCACCACAAAAATCAAATTCCTCTTCATCAAAGTCCCTGCCGAGCGATGCCGCGGTTACCTCGCTCTTTTTCTCCCGCTTTGCCCCTCTAAAAAGCCCAAGCTCCGGCGAGTGTTTAAGATTCCAGGGCGATTCTTTCCTCTGGAGGCCGAAAGCTCGCCGTTGCGCAACGAACCAGCCGGCCGGAAAAGAAGAAATCGATGCCCACCCCAAGCGCGAGAGAGTGGACACCTCCGGATTAGATCCGCATCGGTTTCAGGGGCTAGGAATGGACGCGTGGGATTTGCCACGAGGATGGGGCCAACTACCGGATAACCTGCCTCCTTCCGAACCACTTTCGCTTCCCGAGACCCATTTCGAGCCCCGCCGAAATCTGCCCCTCCGCTTCCAAAGTCCTCTCGAACGGCTCCGAAAGGTTTAAGGTGAAGTGAAACCCCCTTCAAATCAGTCGATTCGAATACAATACTTTTTTTTAAGAGTATTGGACCAAACTGTCCGAAGCTTTGAAACATGACCCGTGATCATCTGACAGCTGTCCTGATATATTCAAAATTAGGATTTTTGGAAAACACTTTTTAACTTAGCCCAGACCAGAACCAAAATGGCGTCGAGCTCTCATATTTCGATCAATATACAATTATCGAAGACTCTGATATGCGAAACAAAAGGGTCGGGACAATTTTACGACAATTTAGAACACTCTGGTAATCCATAAACTCGCATTTTAACAGGATAAAGGCAAAAAAAGTATTTTATGCGCTTCTATGCTAAAACGATGGAAATACAAGGTCTCGGAGTGAAAATTTAATTGACCTGGAAATCACAGATGACGCAGGGCGTCCCTCTGCAGTCTATTAGGGCCCCAGAAAGCATGAATCCAGAAGATTTCTGGAGTTTTACTTCGATTTCTGTATAATTATTGTACGAAAACGACAGGTGGAGTATGCCATTTGGTACAATACTCAATATAATTCGACACAGCTGTCAATATAAAAATGAACGTCGGCAACGTAGGCATTTAGAAAAATATTCTTTATCGACGTCGACCAAGTTCCTCGACGTGTTTCACTTCATCTTATGGTGATATAAAAGGCGCTGAGAAATTTAGTCGAAGTCAATAAATTAAAATTAATCTATACCCTTTTTGGTGGTAACGTCATTTTGAATACTCAACTGGTAACATAATCTGGCGCGTCGCGTTACCGACATTTATATTTATCTTAAAGTCTTTTACAGTCTACGTTGAGAATTATATGAAATGAAGCGTTCCATATGTCATTTCGACAAAGCAATAATGAAGAGATCGATGTAAAACTATCGAAATCCCGTAAATTCATTATTCTAACGACTGTTTAGGACCAACGTCGCCATCTGTGACGTTTAACTGTAACTAAATTATTCCTCTAAAAACACGTCTTAGCCACCGGACAAGCCAGCATTCTCTTGCAATCGTTGGTGAAAGTATTTTCCATATTTTTCAATCTGACTCTGTAATATTCCATTTCTACGGTACTCTAAATTGTTCGAGCTAGGTTCTGAAACTTTTCATTTTCGATTCTAAGCCTCTGTTCGGTTTTGGAGCACGAACGGGAAAATAACGAGAGCTATTGCCGGGTGCGAAGGCTAACCGTGGAATAAAGTTTTTTATTACAATGAGTTATCCTCGACAGCGAACTTAATTGTAATATCGGTTAAAAACGACCGCACGCGAATGACTCGAATACGACGGATGAGACGCGAGCGCACGTGAATTGAAGTTGCGGAATTGAAGAAGAAACCCGAGTAACTTCGAAGGCCGAGAAGGAAGGTGTTGTCCGTCGGAGATTTGGTGAAGATCTGACTCGGTGACGCTTGTCAGAAAACCGGGAGCTTACGAGCGGCTTCTCCGAGGGTGGAGTTAGCAATTTGATCACCGCGGATTGGTTAGTAAGGAGCGGTGATGTTAGTGAAAAATTGTGACTATTGGTCGAAAAATATTGGAGAGGGAAACTGCACGAGCAGGAGAAGGGATGTTAATAACAATTCGAAGTAGGGGCCGTTNAGACGGTGCATATTGCACGGCCTAATCCGTACTATTACAGGTCTAAAGAGATAGGTTAGAACGCGAAACGAAATCGCTAATAGGAAATAAGTGCGAATCAACGGTATAGACTTAAAAAAAATTTTAATGAATTAACGTTGAATAAAATGCTAAGGATAACAATACTTATAAATAATTCATATTAATAAGCTCAAACTAGACATGCCAGTAAAATAATTGAAAAAAAATGTGTTAGAATCAACGTAAAATAAAATAAGATTGTAAGTGTTAAACGAGAAGAGTAAATCAAAGGGAATAATCGAAACTAAAATTCGAGACGACCCAAGATCACAGAGAAATTCGCGCGAAGTTGGAGCAAGATCGCAGAAAAACTAAGTAAATACAATTGTTCGGATTTGGAGCACGAACCCGGTGAGTGTGAGCGGTTGGGACCGCTTGGACCCTGGCTGCTCGAGCCATTTCGGACCGTGCCACCAAAGGTCGAAGTTGGGAAGGTCCGCTGGATCGAGACCTCTGGAGGCGCAATCGGCGGGATTTTCGGCAGAGGCTACGTGCTGCCATATGAGGTCCGGGTTTGTAGTTTGGATCTCTGCAACGCGATTTGCCACGAAGCAGGTCCATTTCAACGGATGTCCTTGTAACCAGGCGAGGACAACCTTTGAATCGGTCCAGGCGAAGGTACTGATGCCTGTGGGACCTGTAGTCTGTCGCACTGACTTGATGAGGCGAGTGAGGAGCACCGCGTCGCACAGCTCCAACCTGGGGATGCTGACCTACTTCAACGGGGTGACCTTGGATTTCGCCGCAATGAGCGAGGTGGCAGCTGATCCTGACTCGTCGATGACGCGCAGATATACAACGGCTGCGTATGTGTGTATAGAGGCATCGCAGAATCCGTGCAGTTCACATGTGACTAGTGATGCGCGGCATCCGGTCCATCGTGGGATAGAGAAGTTTTCCAGCTGCTTCAACTGGTCGTGGTACCGAGACCATTCGGAGACGATGTCCATTGATGGGGTTTGGTCCCAGTCCACTCGAGCTAGCCACAGCTTCTGCAGGATGACCTTCGTTGTGATAACTGCGGGAGCAAGCCAACCCAGTGGATCGAACAATCTCGCGATAGCCGAGAGGATTGTCCGTTTGGTTGGTGCAGCGGGTGTTTGAGGCATAGTGATCTGAAACTGAAAGGCGTCAGTGGACGGATTCCACACTAGTCTCCCAGTGTTCGTACGTGCTCGTCGGGTTTTAAGGAGATGAGCGCTGATGACAGTTTGAAGGAGGCTGGAATGTGGTCCAGCAGCTGCGGGTAATTAGAGACCCACTTTCGAAGCTGAAAACCACCAGCGTTCAGTATTTCAATCAGCTGCCTCTGGATCCTTCTGAGCTGTGGCTATATCGTCGGCGCCGAAGAGCGCGTCGTCGACGTAAAAGTCGTTGCGCAACGCCTCCGCCCCGAGTGGGAACCTGGCCTGCTCAGCTTCAGCAAGTTGCTGAAGCGTTCGGATCGCTAGATACGGAGCAGCGGCAGTTCCATACATGACCGTGGTCAAGCGATAGCAGGTCATCGGGTCACTCGGGGATGCTCGCCAGACGATGCGCTGAAGATCCGCGTCCTCGGGATGGATGCGGATTTGGCGGTACATCTTCTCGATGTCCGCGTTGCACACGAACTGATGGTTCCGCCACTTCATGACGACGGAGTTCAGGTCTTGCTGAAGGGCTGGTCCTGTGTGCAAGCATTCGTTAAGGGAGGTATCTGCAGCAGTTTTCTGAGATGCGTTGAAAACCACGCGTAACTTCTTGGTGACGCTTGATTCGCGAATGACGCCATGGTGTGGCATGTAGTAGGAATTGATGTCAGATGACCTGGTAGCATCGACAGACTCCATGTGCTGCAACGCTTGGTACTCCTCCATGAACGCCGCGTAAGCGGTCGCGAGAGAAGGTGACCGCTCCAGGCGTCGTTCCAGATGCTGGAGCTGTTTCCGGGCGATGGCCTCGGAACCACCGGAAATCGGGCAGTGACGCGGTTTTAACCGGTCGTCGGACCGTGTACCGACCGTCGCTACCGCGGTGGTGAGTGCGACGGAAGTGCCTCTCGCACTCTTCTTCCTCGGCGGTCGGAAAGCGGATGTCAGCCTCTTCCTCTAGCTCCCAGAAACGTCTAAGCGTCGTGCTTAGTTCGGTGTGAGATGTGCTGTGGAGAGAGGTTACTGGCGTGACTCACGAACATGGTCCAGCAGCGATCTCATGAGGCTGTGCGACGGGCCCGGACAAGATCCATCCCAACGCAGTCTGCTGAGCGATGGGAGCGCCGAGTCCTCCGTGGCGAACACCCTCGAGGAGCAAGGGTCCGTAGATGTCGGCTCCGAGGATGAGATCGATCCGTGCTGAGGACGCGTACTACGGATCGGCCAGCGGCAAGTCCTCCAAGTGAGGCCACCGAAGGGGTTGCGGTTGTCGCGGCGGGACTGCGCTGGTTAGTCGCGGCAAAACGAGAGCGCGGGCCTCCAAAACTCGAGATCGTGCGACAAGAGGAGACGGAATTGTACGGCAGATTTGGCAGTGCCGGCGGGAGATGACCCAAGGCCGAGAATCGGTACTTGAATGCGCGAGCGCTTCAGTTTCAGACATTGAGCGGCTGATTCCGAGAGAAAGCTCGCTTCGGATCCTTGGTCCAGAAGCGCGCGAACGCGGACCTGGCGTCCGGACGGAGCTTCCAGAGTGACCATCGCGGTGGCGAGCAATACAGATGGGTCGCGGGTTTGCCGTCCAGCGAAATGAGAAGTCACTGCGGATTTCGATGGTCCAACAGGAGAATCGACTGGACGCGCGTCGTCAGATTTTTGACTGACGGGAGAACTTTGTCGCGATTCCGAGGACTGAGCACTCGGCGCGATGTGCAGCATCGAATGATGCGCTCCGTTGCAGGATGAACAGCGGCGTTCCGATCTGCAGGAGCTTAGAGAATGCCCCCCTGCGAGACATTGGTAATAGAGTTGTAGGTGCGCGACCAGTTCGTTGCGCTGCTCTGGAGATCGGCGTCAAATTCCGGACAGAAGCCGATGTAATGCTGCCTTTGGCAGGAGGGGCAGGACCGCAACTTTTTATTGTTTGTCGTGGAAAGGTGCGCTCGTACGCCCGGAGTGCGAGACTTGGAGGCTCCTAGACCGCGCGAGGGAGGCTGTAAGACCGCGCTCGACGGTTTGGAAGAGTCGAGAGCGCGAATCTGAACGTCAAGAAATTTGACGAGCTCCTCGAAAGCCGATGGGGAGAGAGTGTCGCCAAGCGACTTTTCCCAGTCCTTCCGCAATTCCGGGTTGAGATTCTGCACCGTGAGATAGACTCGTATGTCGTTTCCGAAAAATTCCTTACGGCCGAGCAAGTCGATGGACCGTTGTTACGTCCCACGTAACGTCACCCCTCCAACCACATATATTAATTAAGTTAAGCGCCGTAATTATTACTTTTCCCAAATATTATGTTATTAATATCGTGTAATATCATCCTCGCTCGACTGTCAATTTTCTAGCGATCACGTGTTAGCAACGTGCTCACAATAGGTAACCGTCACCATGCGAAAGGTGATAAGAACTAGAATCCCTTGTTCATAATCCTCTAGGACAACGATGGCCCGGGCCAGTGGTAGCCCAACTTAGGGCTTCGAACTTATATTGTTAACACAAGTAAGAAAGCTTATAGAAATGGATAATGTTAAGTTGAGGGCAGTGTCCTCCCTCTACTAGAATTTTGAAACAACGCAGTTTTGGAACCGTATAAAAAGGGACGCACCTATGCACCCTCATGTCAGTCCTCAAGGAACTTTTTCACGGTCAGTCCTCAGGGAACTTTTTCACGACAACGAGCATTTCGCGACACCACAAATTTTTACAAGTACGAGCGAGGAAGAAAGCCAATCTTCTTGTTATACAAGGTACTGCATTTGTTCTATGTCCTAATAAATCAATCATTCGCATTTATAAGAGGGCGCGGGGCTTGGTCTAGCTTCCCCTCTATATCTAATTCCTACCATTCCTTTGATACAAGAGGGTGCGGGGCTTGGTCTAGCTTCCCCTCTGTATCAGAAATTCTACTATCCCCTTGGATATAAGAGGGCGCGGGGCTTGGTCTAGCTTCCCCTCTTCAACTAATTTCTATTATCTTCAAAAATGAGTCCGGGCCTAGGCCTAGTTTCCTCAATACTTCATATATTACAATCATATTAGTATTAAGCCCTATTTCACCTAATACACAAATGGTCAGACGATCCGGGAGGAAATATCAACTCCTCGTAACCTTCGCTAAGGCAGAAGGTAGGGCTAAAATCACAACCCGTAGGCGTCCACACAGAGGATCAAGGAAAAGGGCCCAAAAGCAACCCCCGGCAGCACCCCCTTCATCTCCAGAGAGGGTGTTTTTAATTTCTGCGGAACGCCTCGAGATCATCAAGGCGCTCCTCAAAACCTCCACTCCGAGGACAGTTCCTCGTCCCAAACCGCATCGACTCACGAGCGTCGAAGTGCGTACCCCCAATTGGGAACTTATTCCCATCGATATTCCCAAATCCAGCGACTATAACGCCCAGGCGTTAGTACCAGGGGACCCCAGAAAATCCAAGCCTTTTGTTATAACCGTAGAATGAAATAAAAATCAACTTTGTCTATTTCGTAATATAATCAATTTATTTCTTCCCTCCCAGACGTAACACCGTAAGGTTTTCATGGTTTCGTCGCGAAGTGATTTGAGGTCGGAAACGGATTCTCGTTTCACCGCGGGGAGTTTAAAGAGGTGATCCATATGATTTACTAGAAGAACTCGTTTGTTTCGAGCTTTGAGAGCGAGCCACGAGCCTTCGTATTGATCATTGGTGATTGGAGTCCCGTCGAGAAGAGATAAAGCTTCCCCTTCAAGACACGCAAATAGTGCAGTTTTTGCACGTTAGAGAGAGACGGGTTTTCGTGAACCACAGACGTGAAAATGTCGCGGAAAGATTCCCATTCCATGTAAACGCCCTTAAATCGCGGTAAATTAATACGCGGGAGGTGCACTGAGGGCGCGGAAGTGGGGGCCGGCGAGGTACTTTGCGTCGGAGATCCACGTGACTCGAGATGCTGGTAAATCATATCAGACACCAGCGAGTGCCTTTGCTTAAACTTTTGCAACCAACCTTCGGTGACGTACGACGATGCGGACGCGTGCGAGTCCTCTAGAATCTTGAAATGATTCTGCTTGAGGAGGGCAGCAGTCGTTGTGATGTCCTGAAGCTGTTGATTCGGGAGTCCGCGCGTCGGAGTTCGGCTGCTTTCGATGTCAACGATGCAGCAATCCATGTAGGCGATGAAGTCCGTCTGCTTCGCAATGATCTTTTGCGTGGCGGGCTTCAGGGTCGCCGAGGTGCTCTGCTCTTCGGACATGATGATGGCCACGCGCGTCGTCACTCACCGGAAGTGGCCGTACGGTTGCTAATGAATTGAATTAACACTTCGCGGATCCGGCTCGAAGGACCAATAAATGTTCGGATTTGGAGCACGAACGGAAAAATTAAGAGAGCAATTGCCGGGTGCGAAAGTTAACCGTGGTATACAGATTTTTATTACAATAAGTAATCCTTGATAGCGAACTTAATGTTACGATCGGTTGAAACGAACACACGCGAATGATTTGAGTACGACGGACTAGACGCGAGCGCACGTGAAGTGAAGTAGCGGATTTGAAAGATAAACCCGTGTGATTTCGGTGTCCAAGAAGGAAGGTAGTGTCCGTCAGAGATTTGTAGAAGATCTGACTCGGTGAAGCTTGTCCGAAAAACGGGAGCTCGCGAACGGCTTCTTCGAGGGTGGAGTTAGCAATTTGAACACCGCGGATTGGTTAGTTAGGAACGGTGATGTTAATGCAAAAATTTGACAATTGGTCAAAAAATATTGGAGAGGGAAACTGCACGAGCAGGAGAAAGGATGTTAATAACAATCCGAAGTAGGAGCCGTTCTAAGAAAGGCAAGACGATGGAGTGAAGCATATCGTTAAACTATAAAGTAATAAACTGAACGTGCCGAAATTAAATAGCGACGGATTATGCTGTAAAGCAATCGACATGCATTGAAAATAATGGCAGAAAAGGGCAGTTTACGGTAAAAATTGTTAAGGGAGTGCGCCCGTAGGAAAGGTAAAGTACGGTACGCGGAGGGTCCCGAAAGGAACTAAAGAGCGCATCCCTTGCGGCAGACGGTCTCGGTCGCCCCGGACTAATCCGTAACGGGTGCGGAAGCCTGAGCGCGCGGTGCCTTTAAGCGCGGTCGTATTAATGATGGTCAAACTGTTAAATAAACCTCGCGAATAATAACGGGTTCTATCGCGACAAAGTAAATCGATTGAACAACAATAACCCATCTCCCGGTGACGCGTAACATCGCGACAAATTCGTGAAAGACAGCTTCGAGAGCCCAATCTCAAACCGGTACCGACAGTTCGTAATTAGCCACGAAGTGAAAACCTGTACTGGGAAGATATGAACGCGAGTACGCAGACGGTAGGGAAACCGCAGGGCGAAACAATGCAGCCGCGATCGTACCATCCGGCGGAGAAAACACGGATACACAATAATCCGCCGCGAAACAAAAAGGTACCGTTAAAACACGCTATTAATAGAAAAATAAAAATAAAAGACAATCGATAATGGAATAAGGTACTAGGAAGAAATAATTAAAAGAAGGGAATAGACATTAGCGATGTATCAACACAGATGAAACAGTAATCAGTGATAATCTTGCAGTTAAGATATAAACACACCCAAACCGATGAAGCCTACTTTCGCCTCGCACGCGAGAACACCAACATCGCGAGAGCGCTAGGCATCCCCGAGTCCCAAGCACAAGGCGAGCGCAGGAGGACAAAAATCCAATTTATTAAGTTCATGCCGAAGCGACCAACCGCCAGCATAAAAAGCATTCAAAAGGGGATCTTCCTGGATTTTAAATGGGTAGAGGAGGACTTGCCGAGCCGCGCCACCACAAAATGCGGAGATGGAAGGACGGGGCTGTGGCAATCAGAAAACGGCGCTAGGAGACCCGACGGTGCGGACGTACCAACGAACACGAGTCGTGCCACCCAAGAAGGACAAATTAATCCAAATCATAGAATTAGAATAAGAAAATTTAAGATTAAAGAAGGATTTTTTTTACACCTAAAAGATGAACTTTTGTTATGAGACGAAGGAAGTTAAAGTTTCCTGCGGAAAACTTTAAAATCCTTCGGGGGGACAGTTGTATCGGCTCAGGTGTTTAACATGCGCTACTGTACATAAGGACGAGTAATTCGGCTCTATTCGAGCATGCGCGATAATAATTGAGACCAAGTACGGAGGCCCTGGAAGAGGGGGCCACGGACCGTGAGTGCGAAGCACCGCGGACGGAACGCTCTCCTAGATCTGAACCTTCGGCTCGATCGCAGCGCGTACAAATTGATAATCGGAATTGTCCGTTGCGGAAGCGTCCGTTTGCGATCGGGGAATTTGATGCTCCAGGTGAGTACTTTCTGTTACAGGAACCTTAAAATCCAACAGGTCTGGCACAATCGCCACTCCTGCATCCTTCACCCCTCAAATTCCTCCAATTGAGACTCCTTCATTATCCCATCGGTCTTGGTATTGCACCAACTCGCGAACACCTTTTTCCAAAAACCAAACCCAATTACCAGTCAATGTCCGCGACTGGTTAATTTAGAATAAGTGATACTAACCCCCGTAGAGCACAACTCCGGGAAGACGCATAGATTCGCGGAACCAATTAGTCCGCGGCCCAAGCATTAAAACTCATTAAATAAAGCTAGATTTCGTTTAGGCTGATCAGCCATTCCCACAGGCCGAGTAGCGTTTTCAGACCAAGGTTCAAAAAGGAACCTCAGATTCGCTCCCTTAGAGTCAACTAGCCCTGAGCTAGAAATAGATTTCGGCGCGCGGATTGAGAAAAACGAAACATCGGCAAACTTAGGGCAAAGAGTAGGGATTAACTTCCCTAAACTCTTAACAGTGTAAATTTATCCTAAAACCTGAAATTCCATTTTTCCAAATCCTGATGACTCAATGATGAAACCATAGAACGCACCGATAACGGGATAAGCCGTTCTCACTGAGAGTCAAACTCCGATCCTTCCTTTCCCTGCAGCCGTCCTCAGAAAAACCGGAACCACGATAATAGAATTGGGATTGCACCTAATTTAATTAAAGTGATCCGGAACGGTGAATAATTTTCCGAGAAATTTAAATCGCCAGTTCGTGCGAAACGGTGCGGAAGCAAAGGCACCAACGATAGAAAAACTCGCTAAATCCGGATTCGGTCGACAGGCCTGCCGACTCGCATAATATTTACGCGCTCAGCTGATCGTTCGTGAACGCTCTCCTCGCTCTATCGCCAGTCTCTTTCTCTTTTATATGTTAGAATATAAATTAATTTCGGTCTCAGGAATCGTGAGGCTCGAACCCTCGAAAGATGCAGTTTTTCGGTGCATAGGCACGGATCAAACTGCATACCGTTACAATATGGATAAACTACGTATTGTGACGTGGTATATTTTTGCCACCCCACGGCGACCCCAAGTTCTGCCGACATCTTTTTTTTGCATTCTTTAGTTGCAGGGTCCGAGGTCCAACGGTCACCGACCCGGGGGAGAGGGAAAGCATGCCTAATTAATAACCGATTTAAGTTTAGTATTTTGTTGCAGCCTAATTTAGCGATCCGCGGGAACTTCCCAATTTCCTATACGGGGTCATTCATTTGTTTTTCGAGTTCCCGGGCGTACTCTCGAGCACTCGCAAATATTCGGAATGAATATTTGGCGAGGTGATAGAGAGCTCGCCAAATTTCTGTATCGCGTAGCGAGACTCCGGTCGCTAGGCCGGAGTATCAACATCGGCGACCTCTCGGAAGTCGCGCTCGCGCGCGCGCTACTGCTCGTCGCCCCGACCGGGAAGAAAGAAGCCGTCGAAGAAGCCTCGGCGGCCAAGAGCATCAGGACCGAGCTCATCAGCCGTGGTGCCACGGCCCGTTGGTCGGATCCACCCGGGTGGCAAGTCGGCCCTGCTACACCCCCGGGTGGCCTTGCCTGCGGGGGCGGGCCGTAGACGGGCCCTGGAGGCTCGGGTGCGGCCGCCCGCAGGGGCAGCAAGACTACCCGGCCAGGAGCCAGACAAGGACGCAGGAGCTCTAATGACCCTGGCTGCCACTGACGAGGCGAGGCGTAGATGCTACGCCCTCGCCAGTGAACCCGGGGCTTACCCAAGGGTCCGTCCCCGGGTGAGCCAGGATCCCCCGGAGGGGAAAACATGGGGAGCCCAGAGGACCAGGGCCCATCGGGACCCGACGGACCACCGCTCGGCACGGCCGTGGCATCGCTGGCGGCTCGACGTGCGCCAGGCGCGCAACGCCGTTGCCCAACAACCGCGCACGGAGATCGCGCCGCCGCAACCCCCTGCCCTAGGAATCGAGCCGGCGCACGCCGATTCCGTCGAAAATCTGGTGCTAAGGGGCATCTCAGCGAATCAATGGCGCCGATTGGGATTCGGACTGGCCGGCCGAAGACCTATATAGGACAGCGTCTAGGGAGCCCCGACCTTCTCTGCCTACGATCGTCGGACCTACCGGACCTGTGTCTAAGGAAGATTATCTGAGTGTATCTAATTGTCTCCCGTGTTTGAAGACCCGAAGACCTTCCCGGCTCGTCGAGGGACTTAGCCGAGGGGCCGGCAAGCGGCGGTGAATTTTCTGTAGTAAAGTAAGTGGCACGTGCTCACTCGAGGACCCACTTTTCGTGTTCTTTGTCTCCTTGGGGGAGAAGTATTAGAGTCGCCGCATAAATGCGCGAAGTCGTAGGGCCTGGATCGTGTCGCGCCGGTTAGCGGAAGCGTACCGCGTAGTCGGTCTTCGTTAGTCTCACGCGGGCGATCTTCCGGTTGGCCCCGGGTAGAGTCACCGATTAAATTCGCGAAGTCGTAGGGCCCGGATCATGTCGCGTCGGTGAGCAGAAGCGTACCTCGTAGTCGGTCTTCGTTAGTCTCACGTGGACGATCTTCCGGTTTGCCCTGGTGGGGCCTGCGACTCGCAAAAACCGGATTTTCAGTTAGCCTCTCGGGAGACCGCGGGGTTCCTCCAGCGGATACAAGAGCGACTTTTTCTTTTTCTTCGAGTCTTGTCCCGTAATTTTCTCGCCAATTTCTTCGTAATTTTTGGTCGCGCTTCTTTTGAGTAAAAGCGCGCTGTTCGAGTCCCCTTTTCTATTGTCTGGCCGTGAAATTCGAATTTCTTCGTAGTAATTTTCTTTGTCTGGCAGCAGTTTGTGAACGGTTTTGATTTCCGCGGAGACTAGTTTTCGAGTCTAGTAGAGTCATTTTTCTCACGCCGGTTTGGGAATGGTTTGGGCCCGCGGCGGGAAAAGTGCCATTTTCGAGATATTTTGAAGCGATCGTCCCCCGAAAATCTGTGAATGGTTTTCGTTTTCGGCGCGGAGATCTTGTGATAGTGTAAATTTAGAGTCCTTTGTCACGGTCAGAAGTCGAGTCGTAGGAGCGTCCATTATCTTTCCCTCGGGGTCGGAGGCGGAGAAACCGCGCGACGACCACGTAGTCGCCCGCGTCCGCGACCCATTTTGTTTCCCCGGAAAACCCGCTTTTGTTCCGGTGTTTTGTCAATTGCGATCGTTGAGTTTATGTTGCAGAATAATTTTGAGAGTAGGTTTGCGACTCGTCCGTCGATTAATTTTTGCGTAAAGTTGCGGAAATTTAGAGTCGAGAATATGTCGTGTAATTTTGAGGTAATTAGTCCATGAACGCGAGCGCAAATTATATTTGAATTATAGAAATTTGTAATTTTGATTGCGTACGATTTGAATTTAAGCGACAAATATTGTTTATTACAGCGAACCTTTTGCGTATTTTTAGTACCTTGGGATTATAGAATTGTTCTTGAATTGTGGCCAATTGGAGCCCATTGAGATAGAAAGTTCTGGGAGTTGACGAACGCTCCACTTTGCGTTGATCGGAGCCCCTCTTGAATATTTCGCGTTAAATTGTCTTTCCCGGCGATAAACCGAGAAAACTAGTTATTTTCCTAAGATATCTGATATTCCATTGATTTTTCATATTGTGCTTTAATTATTTCTCGCCCAATTGTCTCGCGAAAATTACTTTTCTAATTTAATTGTCTTTTGGGCGGCCTTCCGCCGTACCCTATTTTCTCGCCACATTTCGGTTTTCTCACGTCATTTTGTTAATCTAATTGTTTTCTATTTCTTTTTATTGTTAGAATAAATTTGTCACAAATTGATACCAGATTGGAATTGGTTTTTCTTTTGGGTAGGAGTGGCTGAATTCCCCTGTTTCCCCCGAGCATATGATAAATTCCCCAAATTTGTTGAGGTTTTCCCCTTATTCCCCCGCATCTTGGTCTTACCCTCGCCCTCTCCAAACCTTGGCGCGTGCGCGCTCTGAGCTAGTCGGCCGCGCCGCGACGATCGTCGAGGCGGAGATCGTTCGAGCCTTGTCCGTTGAGTTAATTTTGAGATTGTCGAGATTCGTTCGAGAGTTCTAAAATTTTGAGTCGTTGAGATTTTCGAGAATTGAGAGTTTGCCGTTGAGTATTTTTGGCCTCCGGGGAGGCCTGGCGCCCAACTTACAAGGAAGGTACCTGAGGTGTCCCCCTCCGATTTTGTTCATTTTTAAATATGTTATAGAGGACTAAAATTTAAGGGACCCGTGTTTTTTTTTTATCGGCGGATAAACACTTTTAGGGGGTGAAATCAGGCTTCAAAGTTGGCCGTGAAAGGGGGTGAGTTTGCTGTTTCATATAGAAGCACTCGACCAATTTTCATGGAACAACCGTCAAAATGTAGGGAATGAAGAATTATGAAACATGCATTTGGAATTTTTCGAAAAAATTCAATTTGAAGGGGTGAGCCACCCCTTCGAATACTTCTTTTACCCCTTACGCGAGCAGTAATTGCTCTATCCAAATGAAACTTCGTTAATTTAGTGACCAGAACAATACAAAAAAAGCATATTTTGGTTTTTTTCGAAAAACGAATTTTAAGGGTTGTAACAACCCTTTAATAAAATGATGTATAATCTCGTTTTAAAACCAGCTTTGTACGACTTCCTTGGGCTTAAAGGACTTTAACGATTAAAATTAATAAAAGAATACGATCAGGTACCATCCGATACATGCGAAGGGTAAATTACCCCTTGGGTTCAAAGGAATGTGATTCGTAGAATATAAGACAGTNATAATTTATAAAAGTATTATTTATTTTGTATTAAATGCATTTTTTTTTAGAAACAATTTACAACGATCTGTTCAGGGACCTGAAATCTTCGAGATATACAAACATCTGACATTGAAAAAATCCTCATTGTGGTGACCGGGGTTTGAACTCGAATCATTTAGGTAACAGACTACAGTAGTGCTGACCACTGTTCTACCGCAGTCCTATGGATTATGCGATATGTTCCGCATATTAAAACACCACAGTAATAAGTTTAATTAAAATTTTGTTTAATCAATGTCATTTATATTGCCAATCTCTGGCCAAAAATAAGGACATGTATATAAGTTATATATTGTAATGGTATGCCGTTTTGACAGTGCCTATGCACCGAGAAACTGCATCCGTCGAGAGTTCGAGCCTCACGATTCCTGAGACCGAAATTAATTAAAATTCCAATATATGAAATAGAAAGAGACTGGCGAGAAAGCGAGGAGGGGGTTTACGAACGACCAGCTGAGCGCGTCAATATTGTGGATTTCGGAAGGCCTGTCCGTGAGAACCGGTTCGAGCGAGTTTTTCTAAGGCTAAGCGCCCCGGCGCCGTTCCGTCTAAGTGAAATTTGGTGATTTATACTTCCTGGAAAATGCTCGGATTTTCGGCACCTTTAATTTAAAGTCGATGCAGTCCTAATTGGATTAAAGGGGTTCTCCCTGACTCATGCGTTGAACTACGGAAAGGAAATGATCCTCAGTGAGAACGACTTATTCCATTATGGGTGCGTTCTATTCGCTCATCATTGAATCCACATGGAATATGGAAACATGGGATGTAAAGGTTATGTGGATCGGTGGTTTTGGGTAGAATTCAAATCGGAATTAACAACAGTCTACGCGTCCTCCGCGTACCCCTTCCCCACGTCTCGAGTTCTTACCGACGCGTTTGAATTAAAATCCAACCGTTGGTGGGATTGGAAGGCGATGTTGTTAACTAACAACCCGTATGAGAAATTAACACCTAATTCGGGTGGCTGATCAGCCCTAATTGAAAGAATGCACTCAAAATTGGTTTCGCGGACTAAAGTCGACCACGGATTTATGTTTCATCCGGAGTTAGTTTCTCCGGGTTTTAATATCACTTAAATTATGTTATCCAGCCGCGGATATTGGCTGGGTTAAGGCTTTGAGGATTAAGACCCGGTAACAAGGCTGGAATTGATTGGAATTGAAAATTTTAATTCCACTGAATACCTGATTTTTCCTTTGTCCTTTATTCCACTGACGATACAAGAAAACAAGCGAAATCTTATCCCTATCAATTCACTCCAAAAAATTGAAAGGAACGGAATTGAAAGGAATTCAAAACTACGAGAATAAGAATAGAAGCAAAGGAATTGAAAAATACGAGAACAGGAATAGAAGCAAAGGAATTAACTAATCCGAGAATTGGAATAGAAGCAAATTAATAGAAATTTGAATACTCTTTGTGGGATTGAAACAACTTTTTTATTTACTGAAATTACAGGGATAACTGATCAGATATCTTTTATTTCTATTTCACTGTATGAGTTCTACTTTCGACCTTATACATCCTGCTAATGTAAAAGGGTCATCTGAGGCATTCAATCATTCATAAAACTTTTCTGCCAACTCGATGCACCGAATCTTTTGAAATTTGACCACATAAATGTGGAAGCCCTAAGGAAGTTTCTGACACTATGATATTGTGTAAAAAAAAAATTTTCAGATGTGTATGAACAAATTAAACACAAATTTTTACTTCATGTATGTCACAACTTTCTTTAGGGCCTCCGTATTTACGTAGTACAGTTTCAAACGATTCTGTACACCCAGTTTGGAAAAAAAGTTCATAAACGAAACCTCTTCGATGCTACTTTTTGTTCACTTTAAATTCAAATCAACCCGATAGAATAATACTGGAGGAGAATTATATAAATTTATAGGGGAGAGTTGCTTATATCTTACTACCGCTTAAATCGTTTCACTACTGGTCTTCTCGCCGCAGTATTAAAAAACCACTGGTTCAGAAAATGGCGAAAAAACTAATAAGGTTACGATTTAGGCGGTGGCACGATATAGGCTCGCCTTTACTCCGCTCTCCTTTACAGTTTTTGATATTGCTAACATATTTCTGTAAGTATGTCTTCTTCCATCTCGTTGATATTATTTATCTCCTCTAGTGTGTTCGTCTCTTCAAGGATTAATATTTCTTGAAGAGCCTCGGTCTCCTCCACGGTCCCGGTCTCCTCAACTGCTTCTGTCTCTTCCAGTGTCTCCGTCTCCTCAAATGTTTCCGTTTCCTCAAAGGTTTCCGTTTCCTCAACTTCATTACGATCGGCAGCATTGCCTAAAGGGTGCCTAATTTTTTTCTGCGGTTCTGTAAAGTAAAATTTTTATATCATTAGGAAAGTTTTTTTTTAATCGTATAACATATTATACATTGATAAGGAAAAGTATATTAGAAAGATATGTTTTTTGGCCTAGTGTAGATGCGACAAGAGGAGAAATTAAGACATTGTTTTACAATCTTAGTTCAATAACAAATTATCAAATACTCCAATGTTTAGGTAGGCTCAAAAAGTGGCATTAATTCCTACTGATTTTTTGTGAAGTTTAAATAGCATAACAAGCGCTTGATCGTTCAGTTACTTCTCTGAATAGTACAAATAAATGTACTTACTGTCATATATTTCTTTCAGTTGAGCGATTTTCTTAGTTACGTATCTGTTTGTTTTGTCAGCTTCGTCTTCAGCTTGAAGTGGAGTCATTTTCAATTCTCTAATCAAAAAGTAACGGTACATTTCTGTAATGAAAAGTGAAAAAATGTCACAACACATGCAATACGTTAACGTGCACGTTTAATACATTACCTTTAACTGCACGTAATTTATTAGGATCTAAAGCTCCTTCTGGTTTTTTGGTCTCCCGATTTCTATTACTACCACGTCCTATTATTGTACTTGCGGCTAGTACATCGTAACCGAAGACTGCAACCAAAATATTTCGGACGAATTTTTGCTTCGTCGATATCTTCACATTATAACCTGCTAGTACATATGCATCCTTGGAGATCCACACTCAACGTCCTAAATGAATCTGAAATAGAGAAAAAATACTTTAAATACTATACGAAGACAAGAAGATTCAGAACAATCATTAACTTACAATCATAAATAGATATTTCAGTTACCTACCCGGTCTAAACTTTCGTGGCCAATCGGCGCAAATGGTCCTTCTTTATTTTGTTTTTCGAGAGTATTTTTCAATTCAGAGAACATTGCTGAAGAAAAAAGAATATTGAACAGTTTTAAAATAAGAATTCCAACAACAGAGTTATGTCCGCCGCGAAAAAAAATTCATTGAACCAAAGTAATATTTCTTTGAATAGTACCGAAGAAATATTACATTCAATTTATTCGAATTTATTTAAATCAAGTAATTATTCTTTGAATTAACAAAATCTTTGGTACTATTAAAAAAAATATTTTTCTGATTCAATAAACATTTTTTCTTAGTGTATACATTCAAAATAGTACTTTTAAATGAAGTACTAAAGATATAATTTTCAATTCAATGGGTTCAAAATAAACTTCATTTAAATTATATTATACATTTTTATTATAAAATGCTTGTTTTCAAACTCCAATCCTTCCACCTAGTAGTTCCCAATTGAAAACCCCTAAGATACATTCATATTGAAATTGAAAGTAGTAAAAATTATATAATGTCGAATGAAAAGTTTTTGAAATGTAGTAAATTGGAATTTATTTGAATAAAATAAAAAACGTTTAATTCGAGTGCTTTCATGTTTCATTTTGCATCTTTCAACTTCTTACATCGTAAAAATAAACAATTTTCAAGTTTGAAAAACTAAAATAATAATTCGCAAAATGTCTATATTTACTACAACTTTAACTTGGAGTAACTACTGCAGAAAGCAGATATCTAATTTCATAGCATGCAATTCGGATGCTCAAAAAGGTCAAAATTATTGAAACTGTACATTTCCAACTTTATAACTAATTAATTTTTTCCTACAGTTGTAGCTAAAAAATGTAGATTTAAATATACGAAGCCCAAGCATAAACTATACTTGCCATGGATGGTATCACATTTATCTATGGATACTTCTTGCCATCGTCGATTCAAAGCTGTCTCGATTTTCAATTCGTCCTTAGC
Organism: Orussus abietinus; assembly: GCF_000612105.2. Classification (NCBI taxonomy): domain Eukaryota; kingdom Metazoa; phylum Arthropoda; class Insecta; order Hymenoptera; family Orussidae; genus Orussus; species Orussus abietinus. The sequence goes on from NW_019394688.1 coordinate 76,657, forward strand.
TGCGTTCAATTTTTCTGCTGATTTCAAAGAAGCTAATTTTCTTGCTTTCAATTCGTTGCTTAACGCTTCGTTCTGCTTCTCGACTGTCTGCAATCGTTTCCTACAAAGCTCTAGTGACGTGGTTAAAGATAGACATCTAACTTGCGCTTTGGAGACATCTTTTTGATTTCTTTGGATCTACAAGTGTCAGAAATTACCAATAAAGGATGTATTCCGAAATATACAATCATGTAACTTCATTTTTAAGAAGTGGACTTTGTAATATCTTACAACAGCTTGCATGAAGGAGTTGTTGTGTGTGGTTGATAATATTGAAGGTCTCAACGTTTCTCCTTCAACAGAATTCATGAGCACTTTTCCGTTCATTGGTAATGTTTTTGAATTGATGACTTTAGACTGAAAAGACTTCTTATCGTTAATCTTTTTTTGCTGTAATCTTTTGGAGATCTCAGGTTTTGGTATTCCCACTTCTTTCATAGGAATCTCATTTAAAGATTTCTTCTGAAAAATGTTCTTTTCCTGTGGTGCTTTGGCAGCTTCAGATTTTAATGATTCCAATTCTCTCACAGGAATTTCATTTCTTATTTCGAGATTATTCTTTTCGTCTACATCAGTAAAGTTAGGTGGCGCGACGGAGGAAGAGGAAACCTTCAACGAAGCTTCCCTAGGAACGTTCTTTAATCGAAAAGAGTAATTTAAATTAAAAGTAGCACATTTCAATGACAATGTAAAAAAGAAGAAAGTGAATATACACCTTTACGGGTTCTTTATATATTTTTTTAGCCAATTGTTTTTTCTTTAATTCAGCTAATCGCAACTGCAAACTGTCTTCTTTATCATCTTCAGCCTATAAGAATAGTCTTAATTCGCAAATAGTCTTGTACATTATATGAAATAACTATCAACTTTTTTGACAAATGACAGAAACCTTTCGCTTCGTTCGCCCTCGATTTGTTTGTGTTTCATCATCCGTTTCCATTTCCGTCGAATCCGATGGTAGTACAATGTACCTTTCCGGTGGTTTTCGTTGTCGCTTAGATGAGTTCAAAACATCATCCATTTCAGCTGCAGAATCTGAATTCGATGAAAAATTGTTCATAAAAATAAAAGTTTACTTTAAACAGTACTAATTTCAAGGATAGCTATACAAATTTAAAAGAACGATTCCTAATATTTCCTGATTTCACATTTTTTTCTTGGTCATTGAAATGAGCATTAATTGAAATTGTCATAGCTACACAAAATTAATTTTTGATTATGTACGAGTAATATTATTTATATACTACAATAATTATAGGTGTTCGAACTGAAATATGTTTCATATTAAGGACATTAAATGAAATTAATTGACAATAAGAAGAAGAAGTTGAATGAAATGATAGTAAACTGGAAACATTGAATACTGCTACTTAGAATAGAGGAACGAGTGCAATGTGGAAATTGATGAAATATATTGCCATACGTTTTTAGTGAATTAAAAAAATTATTCATGTCAGAACGTTAAAGTTTTCATGCAGTCTCCAAAGACTATACTTTGCGAAAGCATAATTCATAAGTATGATGGCATTAAATAATTGTATCAATTATATTGCTTCATTACTTACCAGCTATGAAATTAATAGTTCCGAACAAAACATCACCATCCAAGTCAAATTTATACGCTTGAAGACATGTGTGCTTTGTCTCATCGAAACGGTGAATAGATGTCAGTGGCACTTTCCACGATTTATGTGACCCGCACTCTGATATTAATGCAAGCCTTTGACTCATCGCAAACAGAGAATATTTTCTTATTAACGTACAGAGGAAAAAATAAAGGTATTTTTAAGTTGACCTCGTGAAGGGAGACTCGTAGACGAAATTGAACACACGGTGAAGACTACTGGTGCCGACAAATATCCCAACGAATTTTCTTCTTGTAGATTTCACATTGGAAACAAATGACGTATAGTACTCCTCTGTAGCTCGTTCGTAATTGGACGTAAAAGAATGTCGATATTTCATCTCTCGTGTTGCCAGGCGAGAAGTACAGTGACGGAACAGGAGTGCCTCCTTATTGCATACTAGCGAGACTATATTTCTAGAGAAGGCATTCATGTCCGCAAATGTACATACAGACGGTTAGAGCGGCCATGGCTGGCCATGGCTGGCCATGGCTACTTCCAAAGAATACAGTTAGAGACTTCTGAATAATTCTGAATTCTTTGCTACTACGCTGTATCCGGGCACACCATACCAGACCAGACCCAATTGAAATAAACATAATTTCTTACAGCGTGGTTACATATTGTGTGTATCAGAAACGGGCAAAGTGCAACCATGTCTGTAAGATGTATTATGTATGTTTATGCGGGTCTGGTCTGATATGGTCTGGTCGGCTGCAGTGTAGACGTAATCAAAAAGTTGAAACGTCATATAAGCGAATTTTATTTATTTGTTCAATACAAACTTCACAAACGTGCGTCTTATGATACAAAAGTGCATTCATTGGTTGTAACGAGACATCTTAATAATTAATTTTAAATCGAAGAGGTAAGTGAAATGAAGATTAATATTACCGAAGGCCTATGTCANACTCATACTTAGTAAAATGCGCGCCTCTCTATTTAGAGGAAAAATCGGGTAGCCTCGTAACAACTGATATCACTTAACAAATCTGTAAATGTATATATTTTAAAGGTTTTAAAATTACAAAGAAAATACCAGAAGCAGTACTTAGATATGTAGTCAAATTATTTTTCTGCAGACCAAAATCATGGCAGGCAGGACTCAACGAAAGAGAAGATTTCACAATACGGTACTGGATCCAACTTATCAGGTGGGAATGACCTCTCAAAAAACCCAAAGATCATGGGAAGAGATATATAACAAATCTCTTGAGGAATACCAAAGTAAGTATGGTTTATTTTCATAGTAATTCATGTAGTTTTCAACTCCATCTTCCTTAGATGTTAATATATCTATACACAATACTTCTTGTCAGGTCCAATTCAGGGGTTTACTTGGTCAGGGGGCACTTTAAGGACCGGTGATTACATTTCCTTCAGTAAGCATTAGAACTTATCGGGACCATACAATTCGTTTTATTTTGAAGCACTTATTAGGACCGGTGAAATTTCAACCACAAAGCCAAAAGTTGATGACACTGTTACAAAAAATGTAATTTCATAACATTATTTCAAATCAAATGTATAACATGTGTTATAAATGTAGTACGTATATGTAATAAATTCATAACATATGTTATAAATTTGTGTGGATCAATATTTGATTATAAATGTTTCTTCTGCAGATAAAGAAATTTTACATATGTTCCGGATTTGCTCGAGAAAGTTTTTAGACAGCCCTGTCTTAAACACCGACAAAATATTTTCGCAGTTATCGGTCCCAGAACTCACGGGCAAGTAGCGGTCACATTACCTATGATCCTACTGGAGGAATCTATTGAATGTAAAAATTTCTTTAAATATTATTTAAATATTTCTCGAACTCAGGAATATCCCTACAATGCTTCCCCACCGGTACCACGGATACGTGTCATTTCTCGATTAAATTTGTTTTGAAATATACTTCTGTTAACAATTATAAAATTAAAAATTGATGTAGAAAATTTACAAACAATACATACTCTATGACTTTCGAATGTCACATTTATAATTCTTTTACGCAGTTTCACGAAATTATAACACGATGTTATAAAATTATAAGTTTACTTAGAATGACATAATACTTGCATACTAATTCACGATTAAGACATCAAATTTACAATTTTATTGCAACCTTATGTACTAAAAGAATATAAATTTTTGTGCATTTTTTTAACAGTATTATTTAAAATTAATTGCGAATTATTGCTGAGCAATTCATTTACGAAAATTCGTTTAATTATCTTATTATCAATTATCAATTATCAATTATCAATTATCTATATCAAATTCTTATTTTCCTTCGTAACATTTCTTTCGACCTAAACAGAAGAAAACGAGGAACGGATTCGAATTCCTATTCTAAATGTAGAGTTATACATATACATACTAATGTACGCGGTCGTTTATTGGTTCCAAGAATTGCTCTTTCATAAAAAATATGTATGTATTTGCGTGTATGTATATGTGGTCAACTTGGAATTTCTTTTATATAGAAAAGAATAGAATATTAATTTTTTCAGCCACAGTCCTTCAAAAAGTAATTTAGTTTATTATTTTCAATTCAACAAAGTACAACCATACATACTTTTAAATAATTGATTTTAAATCCCACTTGGTTAAATTGGGCTGGGCAAAATGATAACCCCTCTCTCTAACGTTGAAAAATGAATATCTATAAAACTGTTTTGCTACCTGGGAAGTGATTACATTTTTTTTCAGACTTTTGAAATATTTTCAGCTCTACCACAGACCACAGACGAAGAAGGACGTTTTGCAGTATTTGGAGTGGCTGATGCACTGATGGAGATATCAGAGGAAGACTTGTCGGAATATTGTACCAACGATGAGGATTCCTCCGAAAACCGCAATGAAGATAACGCGGTTCAGCATTTACAAAATCCTGGGGTAGAACAATCGACGTGTTCCAATTTTAACACAGAACACGACAAAAATACGAGTAGGACGTTTTACGTTGAAGATGGTAATAAAATTATATTTGAAAAATCCGGACAAACAGTGAACGATGTAATCGAAATGATTGTAGCGTATCATTTAAGATTCGGCGATTCTCTGGAAGCTCGGAGAACATTAATAGGAATGTTTAAAATTTGTGCAGGGCCTCATTTCAAAAATTTAAATTGGTCCGATTATAAAATTTTCCAAGTATCTGATCCTCCGCCTGAGAAATTAAAATTTCATTTTTATTGTACTCAGTGTATGAAGAAGGTATTACTTTCTTCTGACAAAAGAGGTATTAAAGGTCAATCATTGTGTGCTATTTGTCAGGCGGAGCATTGTATGAAACTTAGCAATCCAAATCATTTTTTGACAGTAGATTTCGAACATGTATTGCGAACCCTTCTGGAAAATGATGAAATCGCTGGTTTTTTAATCCTGAAAGTGAAAAATTTCTAACGGCTGAAACAAATGCCGGAGTCATGCGGGATGTTCATCACAATTTTTTGCACAAAAAAGCAGTGAAGATGTATCCCAACACAATAACGTATTGTAATGTGGTGGATCGGTAGCTCCCCCACATTAAAGGGAAATCGCGTCCTCGAAGAGGAAGGAGTAGCTACCGACCCGCCCTATATACCGTTAGAGCTAATAAGTTGCGCGCGAACGTTACTAGCGAACGCCCGAATAGGTATTAGGGGATATAGTTGGGAATAATTATGGGAAAGAAAAGGGAAAATAAGGGTCTGTACCGGATAAGGAACGACTCTGGGCGATAGGGGATGTTCGGCAGTAGATAGCTACGGCCTTAAAGGGCTGTGCGCCTTAGGGTTCGCCCATGCGGCCCTGAAATAGTTGAGGAGATTGGGCCGCTCACGCCTGTAGTGCGCGGCGAGGCCCGAGCCGCCGTCGCCGCGCTGCTCCGGGGGAGTAGGAGGATTGGTCGGCCGACGCGGCGCCGCCGGGCCGGAGCCAATCAACGCTCCGCTCGCGAGGCCGCTCGGCCAATCCGCGCCCTGGAGACTGCCGAAAAAGGACCCGGCAACGCGTGCGGGCCGGGACCGGCAGTCAGTCGGAAGATAGCAGTAGTTGATAAGTTGCTACAGCCTAGGCAAGAGCTCGGATCAGGAAGCCATTTTTGAGACCAGAGGAAAGACACTGGCGAGTCCGAGAAGGCTACGAATTTTGAAAAAGATCACCGAACATCCCCTTTCTCAAGTAAGTCGTGGGGGAGAATCCGCGAGATTGATAGGGGAAAATCAGTGAAATTCGTATGAAACGATCCGCGACATTTTAGGGGAAGATTCGCGGAACTTCGTAGGGAAAGAGTCGCGGCATTAATCGGGGAAGATCCGCAAGAATTATACGGGAAAACGCGCGTAGCGAGGCATGCGAGTGTGTTCGCGAGTGGCGGCCGCGACGTATGATAAGTAGCCGCGTTACGGCCGGGAACCCGCGAAGCTCGTGCGAATTTTGTGGTAGAACTTAGAATTTAGGGCCGCCGACGGGCGGCTGGCGCCCAACTAGTGTGATACGGGATTAGGTTAATAAAGAATTTTTATATGAAACAGATGAAATCAAAAATTGAGCGCCCCTTTTTTGTGACGAAAACCACGTCGCAGTATATAATTAGCACTGATGGTGCTCCTTTGTTTCACATTACAAAAAGAGGCTTCTGGCCATTATAATTATTACTAAACAATTTGCCTCTGCATCTTTGTTTTAAATTTTCAATCTTAGTCGGTGTTATGATTGTCAAAGCGGAACCAAAACCAGATCTGATGAATCTGTACATAGAAGAATTCTGGAAGCAAGCAAGTCGTCTACATTCTGAAGGAATTAAAATTAAATTAAAAAATTCAATATCGAAAGAAACTTGAAACTGGTGTCGAAAGAAACTACAAATTATTATAATATAGATAGAAGGAAAGTATTGAGTTACTAATACACCTAGCTGGCAACAAATTATTATAATATAGATAGATAGAAGGAAAGTATCGAGTTACTGATACACCAAGCTGAAAGTTTTAATGTCAAAACTGGTATCAAAAGAAAACTGAAACTGGTATCGAAAGAAAATAATAACTTACGCCCTTTTTGATTGAAACGTGGATCGGGTAGCAGACTCGCTTTCCCGTTCCCAAAGGGCGCCATTCGGGTTTCACCACCTAACCAGGTATTCCCTATTTTATCACGTTCGGTCGGGTAGCTACTAGACTAGTCGGAGAGGGGGTCGCTTCCGGACGCTGAGGAGTTAGAAAAGGAGCAATCTACTACAATAAAAGATCGGAAAGGGCACCGCATTGGGAAATAGAGAAGGTTCCACAATCCGCCACGTTCGGAGCATATCTATATTTATAACGGTGTACAATAATAACTCAGAACTAAAGTTATTGCGCTTCGATCGCGTTAGAAACTTCACAAACGTATTGCTTGTCCTTAAAATCGAGAACAACTGCTTTTGAATGAATTTCTGCCGTAACTACGGGTGCGTGTGGAACATTTCGCATTACTTCCCAAATGTGTGATATAGTCATTTTGCCAACGAGGAATGGTTTCACAATCAATTCCCTTACATTGAAAGAAGACGCACTGTTAGGTAGTAAGTAAATGTCCAGAATTTGTACAAATTTTCCGTTTTTCAAATGAATGATAGTGTCGTTAAATTTTGTCGAACGAGTATATTTGATGCTGCTGTACACACAATTGGCATAAAAACATCTTTAGAATTTTTTGTTGATGGTAGATTTAAAAATATTTATTGGGTGAGGCCCAAAGAACGTTATATTTCCCAACGCAACAGCACTTTTCGAGCAGGAGAAAATTTTTTCACCGAAATTTTTTGCTTCCATCGAAATATTTGCCGCTGGTGGCCGAACTCGATATTTCAATATATTAAGAAATTTCTTTACCATTTGTTGTTCGACGCTTTTGGGGCCACTAAAGGTTTTTTTTTAGAAAGTGAATATTATTTTCAAACGGG
>NW_019394689.1:0-55002 GCF_000612105.2 Orussus abietinus
TATTTACTTGATAGTTATAAACTATTACACCCAGTTTCATATCATTCTACCCTTTCATATCAGCTCAATGAAACGATATAACCAAACCAATTTGACGAGAAGTTTCATACACATTTTGACGTTTTGTACATATAGAATGACCCTTTCATATCAGCTCAATGAAACGATATAACCAAACTGATTTGGCGAAAAGTTTCATACATATTTTGACGTTTTGTACATAAAGAATGACCCTTTCATATAAGCTTAATGAAACGATTTAACCAAAACACTTTGGAGAAAAGTTTCATACATCTTTTGACGTTTCGTTCATATATAATGGCCCTTTCATATCAACTCAATGAAATGATATAACCAAACTGATTTGGCGAAAAGTTTCATACATATATTGACGTTTTGTATATATATAGAATGACCCTTTCATATCAGTTAAATGAAACTATTTAACTAAAACACTTTAGTTGACTGAAAAAAACTAGTTTGGCCAAGTGAACTGAAATGCGATTCGCTCAATCGGAACGTTTACTGAAATTAACCAAATGCAGCCAATCGGACGATTTTGTTGGATGAACCAAATTTTTGTCCGCATGTACAATAAATCCAATTATATTTTGCATCTTTCTCTTCAGGGCTGGACCCTGCATATCCAGGATTCTATCAACTAGATGCAGAACATCTCGAGAGAAACGATGCAAGATTCGTCGACGTCATCCACACCGATGGTGGAGTTTATGGGGTCTTACAGTCAACAGGAACTGCAGACTTTTTTGCAAATGGAGGAAAAAGGCCCCAACCAGGATGCGCTCTGATAGGAATTCCACTGAGCCCAATATGTAACGAAACCATTTTTCCTATACTTTCTATCTCGATTGATTTCAATTTCCCGATTTTCTGAAGCTTTGTAATTTTTTTCTATTTTTTTCGAGGCCCTCATCAAGATGTGCTCTGATAGAAATTCCACTGAACCCAATATTTAATGAAATCATTTTTCATATACCTTTTATCTCGATCGATTTCAATTTCCCGATTTTCTAAAGCTTCCTGGCCACTCCAGGAGTCCTTTGTAATTTTTTTTCTATTTTTTTCGAGGCCCTCATCAAGATATGCTCTGATAGAAACTCCACTGAACCCAATGTGTAATGAAATCATTTTTCATATACCTTTTATCTCAATCGATTTCAATTTCTAGAGTTTCTGAAGCTTCCCGACCACTCCAGGAGTCCTTTGTAATTTTTCCTTATTTTTTCGAGAGCAGCTTTGTGCAGTCATTGGAGATCTTGGAGGTTATACTCCGAGACCGTAAAGAACTCCCGTGCCTTCCTGGCAGAAGAATGCTCCTCCTATGCCATTTTTGCCTTAGGCTTGTGTCGGAACAACAAACACGTTTATTTCGGCTATTCGTCACCTACGAACATGTACGTATAAAAGTTACAAACGGGCCGGTAATTAATTTTGTTAAAAACGTTTAGTGGGTTCATAGAGAAAGCACTCTTTTTTTTCTTTCAAGGAAATCATTTCTTTTAATGGAGTTAAGGTGAAGTGAAACCCCTCTCAAATCTGTCGACTCGAATTACACACTTTTTTTCAAGGGTATTGAATCGAACTGTCCGAATCTTTGAATGTCATGACATTTTCAAAATTTCGATTTTTGACAACAAAAATGTTTAACTTAGCCCAGACGAGAAACAAAATGGCGTCGAGCTCGCGTATTTCGATCGATATACAATTCTTGAAGGCTCTAATATGAGGAACGAAAGTGCCAGGAGAATTGTACGATAATTAAAAACAATCAGGTAATCGAGAAACTGGAATTTTAACGGGATAAAGGCAAAAACAGTGTCTTATACGCTTCTATGCTAAAACGAAGGTAATACGAGGTCTTGGAGAGAAAATGTAGTTGAAACTAAAATCACAGATGGCGCAGGGTGGCCCTCTGCAGTGAATTACGGCATCGAAAACCATGAATTCAGAGGATTTCTGGAGTTTAACTTGGATTTCTTTATAATTATTGTAGGAAAACAATATATGGATCATGCAATTTAGTACAATACCCAATATAATTCGTCACAGCTGTCGATATAAAAACGAACTTCGGCAACGTAGGTATTTAAAAAAAAACCTTTTTACCGACGTCGACCAAATTTATGGACGCGTTTCACTTCACCTTAAGAAATTGGACTTTTATATGAAAGGCTTAATTATGGAATTTTTCGAAATTTATGTGGGATCATTTTTATCGATACGTTTCAGATCTGGCAAATTCTATTTCGACACGTATGCAGAACCTCCATTTAAACAAAGAATGCTGACAACATTGGATTGGCCATAAGTGAATATTCTGGATGGAATTATTATCTCCCAGTATTAAAACAGAATCAAGAATAGACAGATATATTGTTGCACGAGTATGCACGTGGGCGGAGTAGTCACTGATAACAAATTCTTAAGCTAGTACAATATGTAATTAATTGTTTAAAGAAAGGATGATCATGTGTACCTTAACTAAAGTATTAGCAGCACCCATTTTGAGTAACCATTGTTGTGGTTCCCATTTTTCCCAATTGCTTCAGGTCGTTGCAAAGAGACTCCCTGTAAAACCAGAAAATTCATTAACAAATACATTCGCAACACTCATGAAGATTTAATGTACACCAATTTGTACGAAAAAAAAAAAAAAAGAAAAAACACGTGTGGTTTATTTCAGTACTCGAGAATATTTTCCGTCTTTCAAAAACTAATAACTGAACAATTTAGTCCTGTTAAGGTATGAAAGGCGCTGAGAGGTTTAATTAAGGTCGATTAATAAAATTTCATCTATACCCTTTTTGGTGGTAACGTCGTTTTGAACTATTTTTTAACTATAACAAATAGTTAAATAATAGTTCATTTAACTACATTTTTCTTTCAGTGCATGCTTTGAAACAGGCGTTTCAAGTAGTGTTAATTTTACTATAAAAAGTATCCGAGTCCTTTTATAACTATAACAAATAGTTAAAAAATAGTTAATTTAACTGGATCTTTCTCTCAGTGCATGCTTTAAAACAGGCGTTTCAAGTAGAGTTCGTAAACTAGGAATTTTATTATTTACTGACCAATCGCTCCTCCTAATAACTGGATAAACAAGAGGTGTCTTAAAGCCATTGAAATTTGATGATAAGGAGACTCCATAAGCTCCCATATCAAACCACACAAGCCGGTCGCCGATTTCAAGTTCTGGCAAATTAGCTTCTTTGGCAATACAGTCGAAAGAGTCACAAGTTGGTCCCCAGAGAGTCGAAGGAAATGTTTCTCCCGATGGTGTCTGTACAAAAGAGAGACACTATCACATATATAAACCCAAACAAAAAAAGCGATAATTAATGAAAAAGATTTTTAATAAGTCGTCGCAGGAAATGTATTTGTCTCGAAACTCTGTCGATATGTCGAGAGACACTATCGCATATATAAACCCAAACAAAAAAAGTGATAATTAATGAAAAAGATTTTTAATAAGTCGTCGCAGGGAATGTATTTGTCTCGAAACTCTATCGAGTTTCTAATCACTAACCCGGTTTGAGAGGACGGGCAATCTGCATTTAAGATTTAGCAGTTCCTCGATGAAAGAGCCGTAAGTCCCATCGGTCATGTAATACATCAGTTTTTTTCTGCCATCTTCGATAATTATCTTTTTGCTGTGTACAAGAGAGGCCAAAGTAGAGGCAGACGTCACATAATACCTTCCAGGCTCGCTAATCACATCGATGGAAGGATCGACGTCCTTCAATGCGTCATTAATGCTGTCAGCGTACTGAAAAAAAATGCTAGCTTCATTCTTATCATTTTTATCATTTTTTTTTTATACGCGAAAAGAATCACAGATATAGGGGAAGAGTATCTGTACAAGGAAAGTGTCATGAAACCTATGTACTTCCAAGTCGTCCCTTTTCTTATCTGCGCTAGACTACTTTGTAGTATTGTGTATCTTCTTCATTATCTTTATCGTCATTTTTATTCAATTCTGTCACGATAATACTTCAGAAGTGAGGTTGCAATTACCTCGTTCGCTCTATCTAGATTCGAATATTAAGGTGAAGTGAAACATGTCGAGGAACTTGATCGACGTCGATAAAGAAGATTTTTCTAAATGCTTACGTTGCCGACGTTGGTTTTTATATCGACAGCTGGGTCGAATTATATTGGGTATTGTACCAAATGGCATACTCCACCTGTCGTTTTCGTACAATAATTATAAAGAAATCCAAGTTAAACTGAAGAAATCCCCTGGATTCATGCTTTCTGAGGCCCTACTTGACTGCAGAGGGACCCCCTGCGCCATCTGTGATTTCCAGGTCAATTAAATTTTCACTCCGAGACCTCGTATTCCCATCGTTTTGGCATAGAAGCGCATACAACACTTTTTTTGCCTTTATCCCGTTCAAATCCGAGTTTATCGATTACCAGAGGGTTCTAAATTGTCGTAAAATTGTCCTGACCATTTCGATTCTCATATCAGAGCCTTCGATAATTGTATATAGATCGAAATATGAGAGCTCGACGCCATTTTGGTTCTTCTCTGGGCTGAGTTAAAAAATTTTTTTGAAAAATCCAAATTTTGAATGTGTCAGGACAATTCTTAGATGATCATGTGTCAAAGTTTCGGACAGTTTGGTCTAATACCCTTAAAAAAAAGTGTTGTATTCGAATCGACTGATTTGAAGGGGGTTTCACTTCACTTTAAAGTCTGTGAAGGGACGAAGTTGTGATAAACAAAAAAATGCCAGTGGTTTATATACTTGGCATTGTGATACCATTCTAGTACTCTCTACATGTAGAGGCATAAAGTGGAATCTAAATAGTTACTTTCTTTTCCTCTAAATTTGCCAACCACTCTACTTGGTCCTTTACACGTTGTTTCTCTTTTTTCCTTTTGTTTATAGGAGCTGCATTTACCTCGTCAATTTCCACTCCAGTTTCTCCGGGAATTCCCCCGCCAATGTCGATAAGTCTCACGTCTTTGCAGCCAATTGCTTTGGCGGCTTCGATCAGACTTTTGCAGATTCGGATCCCCCTGTGATAAGCTATCATCTCCCCGCAGGGGCTTCCGACGTGAAAGCTGAATCCATGAAGTCTTAATCCTAGATCTTTCGTCATCTGTATCATATGAATCGCTTCTCGATCAGGATCGCAGCCGAATTTTAATCCCAGCAGTGCATCCGAATTTGCAGCGTCGCATCGTATACGAATAACGATTCTGCATAAAATAAAAAATATCAGACAGGCAATAAAAGTGTCTTAATAACATTTTATATGTTTATATGTATGTCGTATAGGAGTTCTGCATAAAATAAAAAATATCAGTCAGGCATTAAAAGTGTCTTAAAGTAATAGAACTAAATTATTTTAATTATTTACAACAAATTCTGCGGCCATGATCCGGACGTTACATGGTTAAAAAAAAGAAAATAATGTCATTTTCTAACGTTTTATATGTTTATATATATGTCGTATACGAATAACGATTCTGTATAAAATAAAAAATATCAGGCAGGCAATAAAAGTGTCTTAATAACATTTTATACGTTTATATGTATGTCGTATAGGAATTCTGCATAAAATAAAAAATATCAGTCAGGCAATAAAAATGTCTTAAAGTAATAGAACTAAATTATTTTAATTATTTACAACAAATTCTGCGACCATGATCCGGACCTTACATAGATAAAAAAAAGAAAATAATGTGATTTTCTAACGTTTTAAATGTTTCTACCTCTATATACATATACATACATACATAATAAAGATAATAATGAATAATATAAAGGAACAAAAAATATCAATATTTCCTAGACAAGCACTCTTTCCGAAGCGTTTCATCTTTGGAGACTGATAACGCGATTTCCTGCCTTGGGTGATCCTTGCAGATCCCTATCTTATCGACTTTGTTTTAATCCTCGTGTCTATTTTCTGATCGATCGCTGTTTTCTCCACGCGATCGATCCCCGTAACAGATTACGATCCACTTACTTCGCTTCCGGAAAAAGATCCTTAATCTTCAACAGCTCCGATTCGCAATCTACGGTCATCTTATCAACTCCCACCTTTCTCGCGAATTTAATGTGCGAGGGGAGTTTCGTCGGGTTGGCGAAGATGATCCGCTCCCCGGGAACCCCGAATTGCATAACTTGTCTGATTTCATCCTGGAAGAGATTGAAAACATGTTTCACTTTTTTTTTTTTCCTAACTGGGTGTCGCAAATCATTTCATACTTTAAAACGTGTATATGAAGACCCTAAGGTAGGTCCTGAAAGTCGGGAAATTTCATTTTTTATAAACAATTTTCAAAATACCTATAAACAAATTTGAAAATAATTGAAATTTCATGAGTTTCAGGACCTTCCTTATAGTCTCCCTATTCACGTTGTAAAGTTTCAAACTATTCGGTAAATCGAGGTGGGAGAAAAGTTTTATAAACAAAACCTCTTCGATGCCACTTTCACATCACCTTAAGGGGATGTGAAAGTGGCATCCGAAAGCTCGATCGTTCATAAAACTTTTCTCCGAACTGGGTGTCGCAAATCATTTCATACTTTAATACGTGAATATGAAGACCATAAGGTAGGTCCCGAAACTCGCGAAATTTCATTTTTTACAAACTATTTCTAAAGTATCTATAAACAAATTTTAAAAGAATTTAAATTTCATGAGTTTCAGGACCTTTCTTATAGTCTCCCTATTCACGTTGTAAAGTTTTAAACTATTCGGTAAATCGAGGTGGGAGAAAAGTTTTATAAACAAAACCTCTTCGATGCCACTTTCACATCACCTTAATATGTTATGCTACAAGAGAATCATTTTCTTTACGATTCGATTTAACGATGTCTTTTTATTAACAAGGAAAATTGGATTGACTTACGAGATGATGTTTTAAAATATTTAGGTTTTTCTTATTATAAAGCATAATTATTAACGAGGAAATCATTACCTGAGAGGCGCAATCGAATCCTGCATTTAGAGCTGCTAAAACTTTAATCGCCGTCGGATTTGGGTTGCATTTCACGGCTGCAAAATAAAAAACAAATTGTATGTACTTATAAGAAGTACCTATTTTTACACCACGCCAGAGCTCTTTTTCAAAGGAAGATCTTATCAGGGACAAAAATAGAGAGCAGATAATGGTCGGTATATGACACTCCTACAATTAGATAATGAAGTGGATGATAAACTCCAAAACAAGTAACATTAATTTCGAAATCCGACAATGATTAAGTCAATAAACCGATCCATTTGCGGGATACTTTTTATAGATGATATTATACAAGAAAAATAATATCTACAATTTTATGCGGCATTTTTATGTGTACACACAAAGTGTATGCGTAATTATGTGCATTATTTATGAATGATATTATACAATGATTTTATATTCGAAAAATAATACCGGCGGGTTTATGCGTGATTATATGCAACATTGTTTATAGATAATACTATACAAAAATGTTATACACGGAAAATAATACCTGCGGTTTTATGCGGCATTGTTATGTGTACACACAAAGTGTATGCGTAATTATGTGCAATATTATTTATGAATATCATACAACGATTGTATATTCGAAAAATAATACCTGCAGTTTTATGCGGTATTTAAATGTGTACACACCAAGTGTATGCGTGATTATATGCAACATTGTTTATAGATGATACTATACAACAATTTTATACACGAAAAATAATACCTGCGGTTTTATGCGGCATTTTTATGTGTACACACAAAGTGTATGCGTGATTATGTGCAACATTGTTTATAGATGATACTATACAACAATTTATACACGAAAAATAATACCTCCGGTTTTATGCGGCATTTTTATGTGTACACACAAAGTGTATGCGTAATTATGCGCAATATTATTTATGAATGTTATCATACAACGATTTTATATTTGAAAAATAATACCTGCAGTTTTATGCGGTATTTAAATGTGTACACACAAAGTGTATGCGTAATTATGTGCAATATTATTTATGAATGATATGATACAACGATTTTATATTTGAAAAATAATACCTGCGGTTTTATGCGGCATTTTTGTGTGTACACGTAATTATGCGCAATATTATTTATGGATGATAGTACACAACAATTTTATACCCGAAAAATAATACCTGCGATTTTATGCGGAAATTTAAAAGGAATTGAAATTACACGAGTTTCAGGACCTTCCTAATAGTCTCCCTATTCACGTTGTAAAGTTTCGAACTATTCGGTAAACCGAGTTGGGAAAAAAGTTTAATAAACAAAACCCCTTCGACGCCACTTTCACATCACCTTAAGGGTTCGGAGAAGAAGACAATTCGATGGGTAGGAAGTACGGTCAGCGACTAGAAAAGGCTTTTCCGAAGAATCTTTTTGCGGATAATAAATTCCCTTCAGCATATTGCTTCGCCGAAAACTCTTCTCAAAGTAACATTCTATGAACCTCTGTGCTATGTACAATATTTCTGCCGTCCGGGATGATAAGGATTTAGCGATTACCAAAATGCGGAGCAACTCTGGGCATTTTCGAGATCCAATTTCTATGCCGTGTGACGACATCGCCAATGTCGAAAATATGAAAAGGGTCCTCCGATTGTTCCGCCTCGGCGATGCTCTCCACAATCTCCAGGGTGTCCATAGAGTCATCGAAGATCCTGATCTCGTCGAAGTTGCACTGAGACGTCATGCCGGGTGTCATTGCACGATCTCAAGAAAGACTATACACGAAGAGCACGACTCGGTGTTCAATGGAATAAGTAGCACGTATAAGTAGTAGGCCCGATAAGCCTAGCTCTTTTTATTTCCCGTATTGGCTCTGTCTAACCACGTGTGTATGTGCGCATCCTGATAAGGACAGTTGTCTTCGAATAATCCTCGTGTTATCTAATGCACTTCAGCGCGTCACAACTTTGCCATCTCTCCTTATTAATGATATCCTTGTCCATAAAGAGAGGGTGTCGGGAATATTGTTCGTGACAATGCACGAATGTTCCTTCCTCCGACAATAGCTCGAGATAAGGACCGTTTCGGTGAAAGAATATCACTGCAAATGGAAATAAAATCATTTGCCATGTAATCATTCCCAGAATTAAATATTCTCTTTATAAATTCATTTATAACTGTATAATTCAATTTTCTACTCCTATGTATAATCATAATAAATGAAGAAGTCATTGCCAGGCGTGTATTACAAATGTGCAAATTGGTACTGAATATACTTATTGTTATTCAATCTCAATATATATCTTTTGCTCGAAATAAATACACATATGTATTTGGCTCGAAACTCTGCCAGGCTTCTAAAGTAATGCGCGGATATTTTGTTAACATTTTATCTGGGATAAGGATCTCATTAACTCAGGATTTTATTTTATTTCATTATTCAAGGACTTAAAGTTTCCTTCCACGTGTTTGGATTTTTTTTTTTATTTACAAACACTATCTTTCTATCATTTTGCCGCAAAGATCTCTTCAAGATAGTTGACGAACCAATAAATGCTGATATAGACAAGGTCGGTACTAACACATGTATTGTTTCCTTGAGACATGTTACGCCATGCACTTGTCCTCCCTTAATTGAAGTTAACGGTTAACTATATTTTTTTGTATCATTTACACGTTACTAAAGGGCTTAAAGTTTTCTTCCTCGTGTTTAGTTTCCTTCTTTTAATTAACAAAAATAATTTTTCAATAAGTTTGCCGCAAGGACCCCCTTAAAATAACTAGATATCCCCTTAAAAGTACCAATAAAGGCCGATATAGTCAATGTCGATACATGTATTGTTTCCTTGACACATGTTACGCCATGCACTCGTCCTCCCTTAATTGAAGTTAACGATTACCGAGTGTGTTTTGTCGCTAGGTTCCCCCGAGAGTCGCAAAACACCTTCTTTTCCGGTCCAAGGCGATACATTGCAGAAGAATTCCACTATGAGGGGAAATTCCCTAGCAGGTGAGCCGACGTTGCGATTAGATTCGATTTTTGATTCAATAGTCGCCTTCCACGCCCACTAGTGCGCGAGCGCGCACTTATCTCACGCATCCCGATACGCGCAGATGTGGACGCCATTTTGTTCGTGGGGGGTACTCGAATATTCTTCGAAAACTCCTTCTAGAACGGTTTCAAGAAACGCAGGAGCATGTTAGGTCGTTACTCATATCTCACTTTTGAATCTGGTAGGAAAACCTACGTGTATTATTATTTTCAACGCCAATAAACGATGGCGCTTATTATACTTCGCAAAAGTTTATAGACTGAGCAGATACGGACAGACCTATGCGTAATTTAATTAATTCAAATTAATGACACCAAAAACGCATAAAAGTGTCAAGAGCGTATATATACAGGTTCCATGTATTTCCCATTTTTCGGCAGAATATGAAACGCGCATTTATAACAAGCCATGACATTACATTAGAAACATCCATATCTTAACTAGAAACCCACTTAATATAATCATTCATATTCTAAATGTCCGCCAAGAAGTTGAACCATTTACTTTTGTCCAAATTGCACAAGACGCTTTCTTATAGTCGGTCCCGGTTCCAAAATGGCGGACGCCGCCGTACTTTCCAAAGAACGCGTAATAATTTCGTCCTCTACGCGGAACAATTGAATTCATTCCGTGCAAATCCTCCATAAGTCCGTTAAATTCCATTTAAAATTCCTCCAAATATGATACACGA
The DNA here is from genome assembly GCF_000612105.2 of Orussus abietinus. NCBI lineage: Eukaryota > Metazoa > Arthropoda > Insecta > Hymenoptera > Orussidae > Orussus > Orussus abietinus. Next base: position 10,703 of record NW_019394689.1, read on the forward strand.
GGGGAGGGGAGCATGAGATGCCAAATTTCGTTAAATACGAGGAAACTCGCAAAGGTGGCGGCCATGTTTGTTCTTCTTATCGCCGAGACCTCTCCCGGACTCTCGAGGAGTGTCACCGCGTATCTTCCTCCGTATTTCTCGTCGAGGATTTCCATCAAAGCACGATAGTCCGCAGGGGGGCAGATATCGCGATAAGTGGGAAAGATATTTCTAGAGCAGGTTGTTTTGGCAAACAAACAACATCGACATTGTTTGCCCTGGCCTCCTATCGGCGTGACGGCGAATCGCGCGACGGAAGTCAAAATTAAAATCCGCCAAACAAGTCTTCGACTTATCGGCCTCCCGCCTATTTTTCCCGATCTAAAAGTGAAGAATCAGACGTCTACGTACTTCGATAACGATCGATAAATAAACGTAGAGATGCACTCATACCCTGGTGACTTGTTCGGACTGTTCGGAGGTCGATTGGTGAAGTCTCGAGTGCCTCTTACGAAAGGAAATTAATCCCTTATCCGACTAACGAGGATTCTCTCATCTGAACTAACCTATAAACTTAAGGTGAAGTGAAACCCCCTTCAAATCAGTCGATTCGAATACAACACTTTTTTTTTAAGGTTATTGGACCAAACTGTCCGAAACTTTGACACATGATCATCTAAGAATTGTCCTGACACATTCAAAATTTGGATTTTTCAACAAAAGTTCTTACCTCAGCCCAGAGAAGAACCAAAATGGCGTCGAGCTCTCATATTTCGATCGATATACAATTATCGAAGGCTCTGATATGAGAAGCGAAAGGATCAGGACAATTTTACGACAATTTAGAACACTCTGGTAATCGATAAACTCGCATTTGAACGGAATAAAGGCAAAAAAAGTGTTGTATGCGCTTGTATGCCAAAACGATGGTAATACGAGGTCTCGGAATAAAAATTTAGTTGACCTGGAAATCACAGATGGCGCAGGGGGTTCTCTGCAGTCAACTATGACCTCAAAAACCATGAATCCAGGGGATTTCTTCAGTTTAACTTGGATTTCTTTATAATTATTGTACAAAAACAAAAGGTGGAGTATGCCATTTGGTGCAATACCCAATATAAATTGACTTAGCTGTTGACATAAAAACGAACGTCGGCAACGTACGCATTTAGAAAAATCATCTTTATCGACGTCGATCAAGTTCCTCGACGAGTTTCACCTCACCTTAAATGAATACATTGAAATATATTTACAAGGATAATCTACTATTTTACATGATGGAACACAGAACATATCATAATACTCAAATACGAATATACTTTTTTTTTTATTTCGATGCTTCTCTCCGGATACAAGATACAATAATAGTACACCTAAATCCCAAGGATGGTGCCTGAGCTATCGATTAGCTGGATCGATCCCTTGATGACTCTACCTAATTATTGTTGATACATCTAGATAAGTCTTTGCGTCAGTCTTAGTGACATGATTTATTTAACCGGATAAATAGGGTCCTACGGCAAGTATCTTTGATTTCAAATTTCATTACATTATTACTAGCCTATGTTTTCGCGTTATTTTATCGGTGAAAAAGTACAAATACCTTAAAAAAATTCGACATTTTTGGTCTTAAGGATGAACACTCTAAAGATGTTCTACTCACTAATCGCAGTATTTGGTTGAAAGAGTCGCTCTTGGAATACAATAGTTTCACACAGGAAACTCAAGACGTCTTAAGGTGATATGAAAGGCTTTCATATCACCTTAAAGGGTGACAATGTACAGGTAGTAAAATACAGATAAAAGTGTGAACTTTAAACGAGAAATGTTGATAAAACAATTAAGATGCACGCAGGACTAGTAAAGAATTGAATGTCTATATACTTAACGTTACAGTATATAAAATAATCATTATCACGAAAAGGCTTTACTGGCATTCCCTATCTTTTCTCACTTCTCCACATCTACCTTTAAAAATAAGAATTAAAAGCGTGCTTTTATCGACCGCGTTAATTCACTGTTAAACGTAAACTAATACCTACTTAAACGCTCATAAATGTTGTATAAAAAGAAAACTGGCACTATACATGAAAATATAATTCCTTTTAAAAATAAAGAGTCTATATAAAAATACGAAAATAGCGTGCTTTCAGACGACAGTGGAAAGATAAAGCGTTATGCTTATCAAACACCTCGTATTTGTTAACTGCAATTTTGCCGTTCATTAATATTAACCTTCGAACAGCGCAGTTGTATCAAAATATTCACATCATAATGCACGTATGTTACATGAGAAATTGCGTGCGTTACATTTACAAGAGAATTACTTAGTGACACGAAGAATACCAATTCTCTCGTAGCTGGTCATTTCTGTTTCTCTTTTCTTCAAGTTACTTCACCGCGGAAGATTACAATTGATCAGAATAGTATTACATTTACAGGAATTTTATCTTCGCAATGTGTTTAGCAAGTGTCCTAAGTGTAACGCTCTTTGTACTTGGCACTTAAAGGAAATGCTATTAAGTACGTACCTATAGTATCTAAATATTAAGTACTCCTGTGCTTAATCACCTACAGGAAAAATGCATCGAACAACTATACCATATTAAGCACCTTTATAAATGGAATCCTGCCGAACCTTTATATTAAAAGTGCAGCATACCTTGGTCATGCATAAAATGACTGCGACGATTTTCCATTTGGCATAGATGGGAAGTGTGCGAGTCCTTTGATGTACTGTTACGATGAGTGACACTAGTCAAATCGACAACATCATCAGCTTCATCGTCACTGCTTGTGCTGGCACTCTGCATAGATTGTTGACTGTACGATGATACTGGACTATTACATAACAATGAGCGTGTTTGACGAGACCGTAATGCACTTCGTTGATTTGCTGGTTTCACCGTTATTATTAAATTAGAGGCATTGGCAATCATCATATCAGTTACCTAAAAGCAGTATTTGTCTGTTATAAATTTTAACACACACATTGTTTAAAAGGAAAAAGAGTTATCAACTTATGTCATGTTCTTGCTGTCCAGTTAAGTAGACATTTTTACCTGATCCAGAGTTTTCCCTGCGACTTCTATACCATTAACTTCTAAAACTTCATCATTCACTGCGAGCAAGCCTGAACTTTCTGCCAAGCCTCCCGGAATAACTCGACTGATGAATACTGCTGGAATTTTCTCCAATCCCCCACCTGCTGAAATAGGTAAAACTCGAAAGCTCTCTCCTTCCTTTATATAGAATCCCAGCGGCTTATCCGAACCGTGTTTCATGAGTCGCACACGTCGGCAGGTTTCTGGTAAAATATCAACATCGATTATCGCAGAAACCTAAAAGAAATATGTAGGATAAATTCAACTTATCACTGATAATGTGATCAAAGGATATTTAATGACATCTTTCCTAATAATTCGACCAACCTGACGGAAGTTATGCGGTTGAGATATTTGAAGATTTTTTAATTTTCCAGGAGTTCCGTGTAAAATACTCGAAATAAGATTTCTTGATTTCATTGTATTGCAACCATTTACTTCTTCCACACTACGGGCTAAAATGGAAGAAACTATTACATCAGTCGTTATAAGAATTAAAAGAATAATTTACGTTAATTACCTGTACTGTGAATAAAAATTCTTAACAAAGACTTAGCCGTCATTTGCGCTCTGGCGAAATTGTTCTCATTATTAATAGGTAAGAGATCTCCGTTCATAGGGTCAGTATACCAAATGAGAAAGTTTGAATTGCTTCTTATATCGTGCTTCTCCGCAAGACAATTTCTAAATTCTTCATAACTGGCCGGCTCATTACGTTTCATAGAAAATCGTATGATATCTTCATGAAACTGAAAATAAAGTACATATGCAATTTCTTAAACACAAGGTTATTTAACCATTTGTGTCCCAAACAGTGTTATCATGCAGTTTAGATTTCATGTCGAAAAAACCCAGTACATTTGAACGGTATGGGCAACTGACAGTACTCTTAGAGCTATTGAAATTTTGTACTGGCTCTGAGTCTCATATAACTCGGTTTCACACAACGGCATTTTCTAGGAACGTATCTACCGTGTTATAGGAGGGTTACCTGTATATTAAACATTTAATTTACCTTCGTCTTTATCCTTATAAAGTCTGCGTCGGTATGATGCGACTTACTCTTAAACATGGTTCGTCGAATAGATCACAATGTGCGATATTACTGGTTGAAGTTAAAGCACTTGTTATTGCACATTGGTCTTTTATTGCTATCCCGTGCTGCTTGTATCCAACGCAGTAAACTGAATAATTTCCAGGTTACCAAATTTTGGCAAATGGTATATTTAAATCAGATATTAAGATGAATCGAGTAAACCGTAAACTTCGACTTGCGGTTAACCTCCAAATTCAAGTGGGATTAAAACGCAACGTAAATCGCACTTACGAGTAAAACTTCAGTAAAAGTCAGTACATTTTGAATAACAGACAAAACATACGTTTGTCTCGTCTCCCGTTTATTGTATTTCGATGCATTACAAAGAGGTGGCAGCACTTTTCCGAAAAAATGGGAGCGAGTTGATTCAGCGATCACGTGTCGATCGATTCCCTTTCGTTGCGAATCGCGAACCATGATTACAGTCGAAGGAGTAATTTGAAATTCCCAACTTCTGTTACTAGATCTTAAATAACGTTAGAAATTAAGAGAAAATGAGTCCTATGAGACTAGAGATATGGAGAGGCGATTGGGGATTGCCTTCTACGGACGTTAATTGTTTACGCGTGCTGGTACGTATAAGCCGGCAGAGGTTAGAATTTCCAATTTACTTATTTTTACAACCGACTTATAACTCGGATGAAGAAAGTCAAGCTGACCAGATCCAGATATATAAAAAAGACTGTAAATGAAATATTGCATTGCAAACAATTTTCTGATGACCTTTAATTAATCTGATGAATTTATGTGTTTTAATCAGTAGACCTTTTTATGTCAGTTTGGCCTTAGGTGTCTCTGTACCTCGAGGAATAATGTGATTTAATAAATATCCTACGTGTTCGTTATTTCTCTTAGCATTATTCTATATACCCTCATTTTTTTTAGGCATATGCCAAATTCTCCGAAGCTCCTTTAGAGGTTATGGCAACAAGTAATCCCTTCCGAGCCCCGAAAGGCCAGTTGCCCGTCTTAAGATGCGATGCGCAGACCTTAGCTACGCCAAAGGACATAACGGCATTCCTTAACGCAAGAAATTATACAACTGACTTTGGACTGAATTCAAAACAGTGTGCCGAAGTATTAGCATATGACACGATGCTGAAAGATAAGCTTTATCCAGCACTTCAGTTCATATGGTATTTCATATTTCTGCAATATTCCAACAAAAACAGTATATACGCCCAAAAATTAAATTACACATTGATAATTAAACATAGGAAGTCCGAATAAAACTAACGTAAGCATAATGCATATAATTTATAGGTGGGTTGATCAAAAGAATTGCACCGAAATAATAAGACCATGGTATGGCAAGGCTATTCCTTTTCCCTTAAGTTTGTATTATCCTGGGAAATTTGAAAGGCAAGCGAAAGCAATGGTGGAAGCACTTTATCCCCTTGAAGATATTAGTGGGATAGAAAACGAGGTAATAGCATTTTTTTACGTAAACAAATCCTGAAAAGAAATGTTTAGTATCAATAAAAATTATCCAAGTATTTTCATTATACCTAAAACATTAATTCTATACATTTCATTAAGTCTTAACGAGTACCCCAAATTGCAGGTATACTCCGAAGCTCAAAAGTGCTTAACATTGTTGTCCACGAGACTAGGAGAGTCCCATTATTTCTTTGGAAGTGCTCCTACTTCTCTCGACGCAATTATATATTCCTACTTGGCTCCGTTGCTCCAAGCGCCAGTGCCAAATGCTGCCCTTCAGAATCATCTGAAAGCCTGCGGAAATCTGACTCAATTTGTGACGAGGATTACTCAGAAATACTTTCCAGATGATTACACAAGGTACATGAAGCAAAAAGCAGAGGAGAACGCACAGAAACTAAGAAGGGACTCGGACAGTGAATTCCCTAACAAGAGAAGAAACCAATTTCTGGCAGGGCTCTGTGCTACTCTAGCGATGGTGAGCTACGCCTTGTCGACTGGCATCGTACAAGTAAGTTCGATCTGAATCCACTATCGTAGGCAATTCAAATGGTCCCGCTTGTTTCCTTGACATTGAAAAACCGTCAGACTTATATTTTAACAGATACATGCAGTCTATTTGTAGGTGCTAGTCTATTTAATAAGGCGCGGAAAGTTTATTAAACTACCTAAGAAAAAGAAGAGACGTGAGTATTTGCTATCGCCTAGTTTCTTAGACCGGTTCAGTAAGTTACGCTCTCTCTTTCAACTTGAGAGTGACATTATCCTTCACCTACGAATCCTTTATCCTAGTCCTTGTTCTCCTTCGAATATAAGACTAATGCTTTATGATGAAATCCTTTTATCAACAATTTATGACGTCAAGGTACACATAATTCAGGTCTTTTCTTTTAAAAGCGATGCTTAAGCCGAATTCGAAATCTAATTCTGACAGTGCAATGATGTCGAAATTGAATTTCAATTTCCATTATCAGAGTTATAAATTGCGATATTTCGTTTAATGTAGTACGATATGGTGCAACGAGACCATTGTCATTTTTATTTAGTTATTCCAGATCCTTGATTTTATTTTCAACAATGTCACCTGGATTTGCAAGGATCACTAGAGTAAAGGATTTGTGCAGACATGTAAAAACATTGTTTTATCTGTGGTATGTTATTGTTAATTGTCCTTATTTATACTCTGGTGATCCATTGCAGATCCCACGTAAGGTGAGATGTTGGATACGTGGTTCTCATAATGGGCAGACTGATGAACCGAGCATAAAACTGCTGTGGTCTTCCGATAAATTTGCATCGAACAAGGATCACTGGAATTTTTACGAATAGCTGGGCTAGTAGAGAAATGAACTAAACAATCTTTGATACAATTTCTTCTATTCTATCTTCAGAGTTTAAAATCCATCTTGATATTTTCTATATTTTGATATCTTTCTGAATAATTTTCATTTTTTGTATTTGTATGTACACACGGTTTTGTGATAAAATATATATTCACATCGTTGAAGACAGAATGGAGCAAAAATGTGCAATATAAGACTAATTTTTACACGTCAAAGTATTTTAACTAACTTTTGCATGCGAATGTATTCTATTGGTACGAAGACAGAGAAACCACATATGTTTGTTGAAGGTTCCAACAAAGGATGACAATAACGTGGACGCTATGCTGGAGTATAGTTTTGACGACCCAGAGACTGAGGAATGATTATTGCAATCTTCGCACAGGTTTTGTTACACCAGTTAATAATAAAACATTGATTAAAATCAACGACGCTCGGGGATTTATTCTTCACCTGGATTAATTTTCGAACATTCTAGATTTAATCCTTGACCAAATTGTTTAAGGCGTGAGCTTTTTAACTTCTTCCCTATCCACAATCGTGCTTTGTTTTAATTACAAAAGTAAACCTAACCTAAGAATAATCTAGTCTTTGTTATATTTTAATTATAATGTTTAATTATGAATGCAGTTTTTACAGTAAAAAATAAATATAAGCATATAATTACAGTGGTAACAAATGTAGATTCATGTTTTCTTACTTGATTGTTTATTTACGCCTTAGACTATGCTTTGTAATTAAACCAGTCGTAGCGGATTCGATCTCCTCCATGAAACTCTCAAAATTCTGAATTGTTGTACCGCCAAGAATGACCTTCGTTCCAGGATTCTGTTTGTTTAAGTTATGAACGGTCAGGCTTTCTTCATAGGTTGCGCCTCCAATTATGAAAACTATTATGTCTTGCGGTCTACACAGAAAATAAATTTTTGTTAGCGGTTTGTTACTAGATAACATGAATTTATATGCAAGACTTACTATAATCATAAAATTGAACATTATACAATTTGCATTTGTTACCTTCTTATAGCTCCTATGTTATCGACGTAAGGAAATGTTTGTGCATTCAATTTCCCTTTTAGCAGGTCCTCTAAGGTTTCGGCAAGCACAGGAGTATGTTGCGTGTAAATGTTATCCACCCCACTTAATCCTTTAAACAGTTTCTTTGTGATTTTGGCGACAGATTCTCTATCGAACAAATTATTTTGTCGCACATGGGCTCCGCTGTATTCTAACATGTTATAAATCAGCTGAAAAGTAGCAAAAAATTACATTAAACGTTCAATGAAACTAAGGAAAGTATGAAGGATTGAACAAACCTTTGTATACTTTTCGGAAACTCCACGTTTCTTCAACATGTCTAGAAGACCAGTTATGTCATTGTTTGCATGCTTCTCGTAATGTAATGCATACAACATGACAAGTCGTGTTGCATCGATATCTCTAACTTTTGAGTCAGAAATAAGTCTTTTAATCTTTTGTAACTGAAAGGACGAAGCAGAGATATCAAGAAACTCGGTAGAGTTTCAAGCAAAATACATTTAACCGAGAATCTTGTCAGTTTCGAGCCAAATACATTTAAGCACGAAATTCATAACGTCGTTACATAGAGAAGAACTTTATCTTAATCATAACGAAGAGAACTAGGATTAATAAGAGTCACCGAATGAAGTTCTGTAATACTAATTACCTGCGGAGAGTGTTCATTTTGACAACTGAGCTGTTGCTCCAATTCGGACACTGATAACAAGTTGTATTTCTCAACTAACGACGACAATTCACCAACTACGGTGACATGCTTCGAAACAGTACCAGAGAGTTTCTTGAAAAGAGGATAAGTTTCCACAAAATGCTTCATGTCACTTATGCTCTCGACTTTCTGATGTTTCTTGGCTCTTTGCTGAAAGTCCTCCATTAACTCCTTAATTGTTTGGCCAATTTCTCCAAAGTTCAGGTACAAGTTCTGCAGGAAACCAGTCTTTAGTTAGAGCGAATCTGGTCGATATACAGTGGATATATGCAAACAGTCAAATTTACTTTACACAAGCATAAAACTCGTCATGTGCTGCACTCAACACGACTTCCTTCAGTTCTTTCGAGATGCCTTTTATGTGCGACAAGTCTACTCTGTTATTACTTATACCTATTAATTCATGAACCATTGCTTGATAAGTCCATTGATTGAGTAACGGAGTGACAGGATCGTCTCTCCTGTCGAGAATTAGTAAAATTGTGTTCGACTCCTGACCAAAGTCAAACTGATTACTGCCTTTGTTTATGACCTCCCTCATTCGCTCTGCTAATTTTCTAGCCATCTCCGAGGTGCTTTGAAAACGTATGTATGGGCACTTCTTTAGCGATAACAGAACAGATTTGATACCCTCGACGGTTCTCTGCAAGTGCTCCGACTTCCATGATAATTTATGAGAGCATGCATTTATGCCAAACGAAAACAAGTGCGGGTCGATCGCCAAATAGTCTGCATAGAACTCTTGAACTTCTCGAACCACTTCTTGCTCGTCATTGTCAGCCAGTAGTTTAACATTTTCTGGTGTGATGCAATTACTAAAATCTTAAGACAACACATATTCTTTACTATTCCACGTTCTCTATGTGATATTATTCATAAAACAATTAAGTAATTCATATCTGTAGCACGAGTATATTATGCCAAAAAAAAAAAGAAATATTTCAAATTAAGGAAAGATAGAAAAAAAAGTGTCCTGTATATGTAAGAATTATGAAATACTTACAAATGTAATATGTTCCATATCTAGGATATCTAAGTTCGTTACAAAGTAAGTCAACGTTCTCCTTTGTTGGTCGTACAAACACGATGCACTTCAAATGCCTCAAACTTCCGCTGTGAACTGGCCTGTCGATTCTCTCGAATAAATAAACTTCCTTCGTAAGTATTTCCGAGTGACTGTAAATTACACTGACAATACTGGTCTACAATGAGAATATCCCATTATCAACGTCTAAACTTTAAATTCAATATTATTATTTACGTATTGTAGTATAACCTAGAAATCGAGAGTGCCTTACCGTTTGTTTATCCATTAAAAGAATTTTCATGCCCGGCCCACTTTCCTCCGTCATCCTAGCGACGTAAAGCTTTATTGCCATAACAACGTTCATCTTGACAGCGATCCTTTCAATTGATTATCTATTATTGCGTATATCTTTTTACCTGTTTGACATCTACGCTTCTGCCATTATATACATGACATATGTCACCTGAAGAGGTTAACTACATGTCCCTTATTTTCTACATTTGAAAGCGTGTATACGAGTGAGATAGCTAATTTGTGCGATGTTTTCCTTTCATATTTAATACGTTTACACCTTCTACCTTACGCCGGTTTTATAACTTCTTGTGTAAACGCCGTTTTACCGGTAACCGATATAAAACGATATTGATACCAGAGGGTCTATTACGTAAAGCAAATTGAGCGAAAATGTGAGAAATGAGTAGTTCACGGAATTACGGAACGTTTTCGGTGGTGAAAATGCGAGACCATTCATATGAATTGGCTCGGCAAAAATTTTTAAACGAAATGGTGAAGCATAGACTCAAGTCCTCTTCTTTACTTCTAACGGCTTTTCATCTTCCCGCCTTTCTTGCATATAATACACTACCTCTAAACAATTTTCGATTTACAAGGTATTTTACGTAAAAAACCTCGAATGACGCGTCACTGCACAACCCTGGTTGATACAAGCGAGATTCAATGCCAACAGTTATAAAACCGGCTTGAGGGAGACTGTGTAAACGTACTATTGGAATTAATTCGTCCTGCCATCTAGCGGCCTGCGCGATAACTACACATTGAACACCCAGTGTCAACCCAGGATTTGAACCTCTAAACTTCTAAACCCATCGGTATAAACTGGTGAACATATACTCCAATTTAATATCCTAACTCAAAATTAAGGTTCCGATCTCTTTCAATCAATTCCTGTACGTCAAAAGCACACGATCACCTGCTCGACGATGGCAGGCCTTGCAGGTTATCAGAAAGTTTACCGAGGAAGGCAAATGGAAGAAGAGATCGGTGCTGGTGTTCCGAATAAATATTACGGCAGAGAGGTTATTCGTCCTCTGGACATCCCCGTTATACATCCTTTGGCAGAAGACAGTCCTCCAGCAGACGCCGATGGTAGATTCGACATCCCTGAGCACAATTTATGTATTGCATCGATATGATTGCGATTTCACATTTCAGACTTCCTCGTAAAGAAGTACATTGGGATGGGATGTGGCTTGGCGAGCTTGATCACTGAGAACTTGTTGATCCATCCTTTTATCATCCTGCGGAGACAATGCCAGGTGAATCCCACAGCTCAGCGGTATCATTTGGTTCCGATAACGCTGATACCGGTGATGATTCGCTTACATCAAAGCCAAGGACTGAGTACCTTGTGGAAAGGAATCGGTTCCGTTTTGTTGGTCAGAGGATTAACCCTTGCCGTTGAAGATCTCGTCTCTAAAATCACATTTTGGCCAAAGTTAGTTGACCGTCGAGTATTGGATTGGCTAAAAAAATCCTGCGACACTTTGCATCTTCAATTTTCAATTTTGACGGAACACTCGCAGAAGCGAACGTTTCTTCTCGTTGAGAAGTAATTTGATAAATAAATATAAATTTCTAAATTGCATAGTGTCACAGGACTTTTCAAACCAATAAGTTTCTGACTCAAGTCGATTAGCTTGTTCTGATTATTGGATTCATTTATTCAGGGAGATCTCTTGGAACAGCAGGCTGAAGGCGTTTGGTCAACACGTCCTCTTAAAATGGTTGGTAAGGGACGACGAAGTAATTATAATATATTTTTGATACAAAGTATTAATCCTGTGTTGTACAGTGTGTCTATAGGCATCGTAATGCCATTTTACTCGGCTTCGTTGGTGGAAACGGTCCAGTCAGAAATAGTTTCTGAAAGACCCGGCATCTTGGATGTATTTCGAGATGGAGCTATGCGAGCGATCGAAATAAGCAACAGAGGAACTCTGCTGCCAATCTATATCCTGCTTCCTCCGACTGTTGCATATGGAGTCGCCAAGTACTTGTTTAGTCTTCCTATCAGAAGTCTCACTAGTCGAATTATGCACATCAGGCATAAACACTCTCAGGAACTACGGGTAAGAACACTACGAACTATTATTTACTATCCTCGGAGAAAAATTATCATATCAGGGATTCCCTCGCATTCAAATGCTTGAGAAATAATTACTTTTCATAAATCAATAACAAAAATTAACAACACAAGATTTAATAATATAAAATATCAAGCTCTTTAGTACTACATAATTAGATGACAGAAAAAAGAATTAAACCAGTTCGATTGAATATATTTTGGTTCAAAATATATAACAATCGTGTCATTACAGAAATTATATTCTTTTTAACAGGTGCGATAGCAAGTTTAATTGCGAGTAGAACGCTGCAAAAATTTTTTAAATATTTATTCAATCTCGAGTTGATCATACGTATGTAGATTAATTATTTTTTTTGATAGTCTTGGCAGGACAGCTCTCTTAAAAGTTAGGTTATAAACATACCTCTCTTTACAGGGTGGATTTAAAATATTTGTCCATTCTCGAGTTAATCATACATATATAAATGTATGATTAAACAATGTTAAAGCGTTTTACCTACAATTCCTGCCTATAAATTAAATGTTACACGAAAAAGACTCAATTTTTTCGATAACTGGCAGGACAGTCCTCTTAAAAGTTAGGTTATAAACGTACCTATTTTTGCAGGGTGCTTACAGTCGAGATCTCGTGTCGGAGAGCGTGGTGCAAGACATAGAGTTGCAATCGACTCTAATTTCCATGTACACTGCGGACATTGTATTCTACCCATTTGAAACAGTTATTCAGAGGTTGCATCTGCAGGGAACCAGGACGATCATTGACGATTTAGACTCTGGACGTAGCGTCACCCCACTAATGATGCACTGCACCGGAGCTGTCGATTGCTACAGAAAAATCATATCCAGTGAAGGTCTCTTCGGTTTGTACAAGGGTTTCGGTGCTCTAGGTTTACAATTCATCGTCCACGTGCTGGTGCTGAAAGCGACAAAGTGGATTCTCATCGAGTTAACCAACATGTTAAGGCCAAGGCCCAAGACGAAAAAGACAGCAGCGATCCCACCATACTGTCCAGAGCTGTAAACTTATACAAAAGCTTTACACACCAATTTCCGGTGATTCACCCAAAAAGAAAAAAACTTGTCACAGACAAGTTATGAAATCTGCCCCGAGCCCAGTGGCTGCGATGATAATTAGTGCATCGTAATGAAAACTCGTGGATAACCTTCCCAGTGGGTTACTTGTGCGTTCTCGACCCGTTTAAATAATGCACAGTAGATCTTTACAACTAATTAATCGTAATAAATATAGATCTATAGATAGTATCGGAAGGCTCATTAGAAGAAGCACTTTCCGATACCCTTTCGATGGGAGATAAACTCCCTCGCAGGGTGAAGGCATCCCCTTGGACTGCTCGATAAGCAATTTTAACTCGCCATTGTTGTTACTATATCGGAGGATGTTAGGCGGATTATATTATCAGGTATTTAGTCGATATATCGAGAAAGCCCCTCGGAAACCTGGGCCTCGTATCCGAGACATGCGATCAACTATTAGTATCGATTTATTATAAATATACGTTCATACAATGTAAATTAGCTAGAATAATAATTTCAGTTTCGCAGTATCGGTCTTTAAGAGCCACAGGGCCGCGTCTTTGCCCCCTCGCGTTAATACGCTACGGAAGTCGCGAAATTGTTCCCAATGGAGTTTCCCATTTCATGGGAAGAAAGGGTTAACCGCTTCGTGCCACTAGCCATCGTCAGACTTGACTATTTTCGATATCACAAATTCAATCCGTTACGATCACTCGACAATCCAGGACAAGTGAAACATCTACATACCCTTATTTTAGCGGTACACTGTTCAATTGGAATAGCTATAGATTTAGCAGGAGGATTTCACGTTCTTAAGGGGGTGCGAAAGTGGCATCGAAGAGGCTTTGATCATGAAACTTTCCCTCGAACGGGATTTACCGAATCGTTCTGGACTTTACAATGTGAATATGAACGCTATAGAGAAGGTCCCGACACCCATGAAATTTCATTTCTTGTAAACAATTTTTAAAATACTNCATATCGCGGCCGTCGACTAAAGTCGACGCTCGGCTGTCAGCGTTCATCTGTGTCTGTCGACTATAGTCGACGCTCGTACCGAAGTGGTTAAATGTGCCCATAATTATGAAACTGATTGAAACTGATTGACTCTTCAGATGCCACTTTTGTACCGCCTTAAAATCGAAAAAAAAAAAAATGGGCAGAACGAAATTGAACCATTAATGCGCGTTCCTTTCGATCAATTAGACTCTCCTGTTATCACTAAAATCGTCGGGTATTTACCGACGTTTCGTTTATCGTGGACTAATCGGATAGCGGGATGAACATCTACAATCGTGCCGCCTTAAGGTGAAATGAAAGAGTCATATGTACATACGAAAAAGTCAAAATATCTATACAACTTTTCTCCAAACTAGGTGCACCGAATTATTCAAAGCTTCATCGCGGCCCTAAGGAAGAGTGCGATGCTCGTGAAATTTCGTTTTTCAGAAAAAAAATTTCTATTTATTCCGGACAAGAGTCAAAGAAAAGAAATTNTATATATATAGAATGACCCTTTCATATCATGATAATCTCGCGAGAAAAGGAAAGGAAAGAGTACCAGCGAAAGATTTATCAAACAAAATTTCGACCCCGTGGCTCCTTGCTCTGGCGAAGCGCAGGACAATTCTAATCGCGAACGATTACAAGGTAATTTCTCTCGTCTCAGGTAAAACAAATCGCCCTGCACGGGTCGACAAGGTGAAAGTAAATCTATTTTCATATATATATTTTTTTCTTTTCCTGTCCCCCAGTATTACTTCTTCTCTCTTCCCCCTCCTAACAGAGTAACCCCTTCATCTCGCCGTATCAATTCGCTTATCTAGAATCCTCCTATCTCCCGCCCGGCCGCTCCGTAGTGGATTTATTCCTTCCTTTTCTAGCCTACCGCTATATACAATATATTACAAAAGAAGTCTCGTTACCTACAGGGCTTTGCACGTGAAAATAATTTCCTTTCCGCTTCCGCTCGTCGTTGCGCCGGGGGTGGAGGTCGGTCGCAGCTCGGTGCAGCTCGCTGCAGGAGCGCCTTCTCTTCCTCGATCTGCGGAACAATTTGTCGTAAATTCCCTCGCATGGATATCCCAAAAGAGAGAAGGAAGAGATAAGAGATAAGAGATATCGGGAGCGAGCATTTATCGGGCCGAGTTTGGGGGGAAAAGTAGCTTCCCGATCTAGGGAATAATTATCGTAAATTCCCTCGCATGGATAATCCAAAAGAGAGAAGGAAGAGATAAGAGATAAGAGATATCGGGAGGGAGCAATTATCGGGCCAAGTTTGGGGGGAAAAGTAGCTCCACGATCTAGGGAATAATTTGTCGTAAATTCCCTCGCATGGATAATCCAAAAGAGAAAAAGAAGAGATAAGAGATATCGGGAGCGAGTAATTATATAAAAACACATAAAACACTTTTCCTGCCTTTATCCCGTTCAAATGCGAGTTTCTCGATTACCAGAGTGTTCTAAATTGTCGTTTGAAACTTTACAATATGAATAGGGAGACTATAAGGAAGGTCCTGAAACTCAAGGAATTTCAAATCTTTTAAAATTTGTTTATAGGTATTTTAAAAATAGTTTGTAAAAAATGAAATTCCGCGAGTTTCAGGACCTACCTTAGGGTCTCCATATTCACGTTTTAAGGTATGAAACGATTTGAGACACCCAGTTCGTAGAAGCTTTATGAACGATTGAGCTTTTGGATGCCACTTTCACATCCCCTTAAGGTAATGTGAGGTAGCGCCGAAGAGGTTTTGTTTATAAAACTTTTCTCCCAACTCGCTCTACCCAATAGTCCGAAACTTTACAACGTCAATAGGGAGACTATAAAGAAGGTCCTGAAACTCATGGAATTTCAAATCTTTTCAAATTTCTTTATAGGTATTTTAAAAGTAGTATATAAAAAATGAAAGTTCCCGAGTTTCAGGACCTACCTTAGGGTCTCCATATTCACGTTTCAAAGTATGAAACGATTTGGGACACCCAGGACGTAGAAAAGTTTTATGAACGATTGAGCTTTCGGATGCCACTTTTACATCCCCTTAACGTTATAGGGTGAGACATTGGTAAGGGTCGAGTTACAAAATCGACTCCTAGGATGCCCTGACGAATAAAAGTGTCTCTTCCCGCCCAATTAATTGGATTTGGCGTTTCGCCTCACCCTGGACCTGAACGACGAGCCAGATCCTCCCGTCTTCACCCTCCAGGGTTAATTATGTACATGCTGAGCCTGCAGCTCGTCCTCGGTGGGTTCGCCTCGCCTCACGTATTGCGGTTTCTCCATTCCACGGACGCAGTCCTTCGTTACGTGGACCGACATCACGTCGCTCCCAGGAACCTCGAACATCGGCTCCAGGAGAAGCGACTCCATGATGGCACGGAGACCTCGGGCTCCGGTTTTCTTCTCCATCGCGAGGGAGGCTATCGCGTCCAAAGCGTCGGCCGTGAACGTCAGGTCGACCTGGAGAAAAAAGAGAACATTGTACACGTGATTTTAAACTGTTCACATGATATGAAAGGCACAGATTTAATCGGCGTTGATCAATTAAAATTCATCTATACACTTTTTCGTGGTAATGTGATTTTGAAGACTCAAGTGGTAACATAAGGACATTTATATTTACGTTGAAGTCTTTTACAGTCTACGTTGAGAATTATACGAACTAAAGCGCCCCATACGTCATTTCGGTAAACTAATGGTAAAGAGACCGACGTAAAACTGTCGAAACCCCTTTGATTCATGATTTCAAGTACTCTAATGGACCAGCGGCGCCATCTGTGACGTTTAGCTGCAACTAAATTTCTGCTAAAAAAGAAAAACCATCTCTACACAATTTATTTGGAAAATCCAAATTATGAAATTGTCAGGATAATTCCTAAGTGCTCACGAGTGATGCGTCAAAGTTTCAGACGGTTGAGTTCAATACCCTTAAAAAAGCGTGTTTTATTCTAATGGACTGATTTGAAAGAGGTTTCGCTTCAACTTAAATACATACATGAAAGTACTCGGGAGAACGCCCTCTACAATATATAAAAATTTATGCGACAATCGGCGAGGATCAGCCTTTCACGCATAATTACCGAATACAATAAAAATCCAGACTCATCGGGAACCAAGAGAGGAAGATCCCTCCCCCATGCATACCTTGTCCATGGAGAAGAGCATCTGGTATTGCGGGACCATGGCGTTCTTCGGTTCGGTGAGGATCCTGACGAGCATGTCCCTGCTGAGGGTGTGGAACGGCACGAGGACGGGGAACCTGCCGACGAATTCCGGGATCATCCCGAAGTCGATCAGGTCCCTGGCCTCGACCTGCCTGAGGAGGACGTCCTTCTCCCGGTTGTCATCCTCGGTCGACGGGGACATATTAGCGACGTCGGCAAGGGTGGCCGCCCTTCGTCCAGGACTCTCCGACGCCGGGGTGGCGCTGAACCCGAGGAACTTTTCGTTCCTACGCCTGGATACGAGTCGGTCGAGGCCATTGTAGGCACCGGAAGCCACGAAGAGGATGTTGGTGGTGTCGACCTGGAGGGTGTCGCCTCGAAGCTTCCTCGAGCTGTTCCTCTCCGGCACGTTGACGATGGTGCCCTCGAGCATCTTCAGCATGCCCTGCTGGACGCCCTCGCCCCCCACGTCTCGGAGCTGGTGGATCCCGGGCACGGCGCCTATCTTGTCGACCTCATCCAGGAAGACGATGCCCATCTGGGCCCGGTCGACGACGTAGTTGGCGTCCTGCAGGAGCTTAGCGATCACGCTCTCGATGTCCTCCCCCACGTACCCGGCCTGGGTCAGGGTGGTGCAGTCGCAGATGGCGAAGGGCACGTCCAGACACTGGGCGATCGTCTGGGCGAGAAGGGTCTTCCCGGACCCGGTGGGCCCCAGCAAGAGGATGTTGCTCTTCTCGAGCTTCAGCTGGTGCTGCTTGCTGTCCAGGATGTCCGACCCGGGTACCGACTGTCCTCCTGCCGACTTTTGCTGCTGCTGCTGGTCGCTACCTGGAGGCACGTGCTGGAAGCCCACTCCTAGGGAACTGCCGATGCTCGATATGTGCAGCAGGTCTGAAATGGATTCGTGGAGGTCACGTGTCTGAGTCGAACAAATTTAAATAATTATATTAAAAGTCAGTGGTAATCGGGATTTAAATCAATTGGTTAAGGTGAAGTGAAACACGTCGAGGAACTTGATCGACGTCGATAAAGAGATCTTTCTAAATACCTATTAAATAAAAAAGAAACTTGTAAATCGAAGCTATGAAATTATGAATTGTATTCAATGCAAGCCTACTTTCCGGGTTAATGACCAGATTTCCAAACCGCGCGAGTCCTCTTCAGGACAAGGAAGCTGTGAATTAAAATCCACAGAAAATGTATTTCCGTTTGGAATTGACTTGTAGAAAAGAGAGTCAGGTATTAAACAAATATGAATCTTATACATCGAAGCTATGAGATTTGGAATCCTATTCAATTCAGTGCCTCCTTGCTGAATCGAAGACTTCCGAGCACCCGAGTCCTCTTCAGGACCGGGTAATCGGGGTAAAATCTTATTTACGTGGCTCGAGACCTCTGCGAGTGAAGGGATGATTGAGTTCCTGAGATCCGACGGGGTTGCTGTTGGCTTGCACCGAGCTCTGCACCGGCATATTGTTGTGAATCCTCTTGTAGTGATTGTACACAGCTACGCTGAGGACCTTCTTCGCATACTCCTGTCCAATCACGTGCTTGTTAAGATACTCGAAAATCTGAAAGAATGAAATTTCGAGCTAGACATCGGTGAAGTCAAGGCCTGGCATGTGCAACAAAGTTGGATACGTAGTACGGGATTTATAAATAAAACGGCAGAACTTTAGATGCCACGTTCCAAAGTTTGGCCCGACCCCAGATTGTCTATTTCCACCACGACGCGTGCCCTTGTTTGTATTTTGACAACTGTCAAAGGCCTCGCCACGCAGCGATTCTGCGTTTAACCCATTACATGCAACTTGCACGAATGAATAACAATGAATATGTGTAACAACAACCAAAGTGCGCAGAATTATTTGTACAAATTTTAGACATATATTCCCATCGATGGATGCAAGAAGATTCTCTCCGTAGTATCTACCGTTTTTGATAAAGAAAGTGAACATTTGTAAACAAATAGCGGGATCTTACACAAACCAGGCTGTTACGACTAACAGTGTTAATCGATATTTATAAAAATAAAACTCTGCGACAGCACGAAAAAACAAGTTTTTTTATCAACAGCGCGTCGCAGTTTTTATCAGAGACCTTGGAGGATATAATTCCCCAATTTTGTTACCACCGGATACTGATAATGCATTTTAAACATGAGTGCTCACTGGAAGGCTATTAATATTAAACTAATCACTCGGTTTTGGATAATATGGCAATTTATGACGTATTGCTTGTACCGATTAACTGTTCGTCGTTATAATCACCTTTTTGGGTGGCGGTGGTGGTTTTCTATAGTATCCTTGTTTAGGATCCTCCGTCCTGAAAGCTTCCTTCAGACTCCTCTTCGAGTCGATCTCTGAGAGTACCACGAAGAAGTGGTGGCATTTTTCACACTTAACGAACCTCGTTGATGCTAGGTTTTTTTTTTTAAAGACAGAGTAACAATTAATTATTTGAACTCTGGCTCGATTATGCCAGGGTCACGCCTTGCGTTTTTTTTCTTCCAAGTGACTACTCATGGAAAACTAATGGGACTCTATTCGATTTAACCGGAACAGTGCGACGCATTTGAGGTTATTTAGCAAATTCAGCAAAAATACATGGCGTGACCTTGGCCTTAGAAAGAAATCATATCAGGTATTGTGAGCATAATTGCCATCTGAGTTACTTACATACGAATGTTTCAACATGAGTGCAAGGATCCCCACACTTCGGACACGTCAAAGTATGTTTCTTGCCACCACCACCACCACTAGTATTGTTTCCCGTGCCGGTTGCACTGGTTGTCGTTCCATTACTTCCAGCATCTTTATTAGGAGGTGTTGGTTCAGTTGGAGCCTTACCCAGAGCCGCAGTTGTTACGAGTGGCCTCACTGCTACTATCCTCACAATTTTGTGCACTGCGAAGAGAGAAAGCGAGATTCGTCACTTGAAGTAAAATTCAAGAAGAAAACAATTATCATATGACATTAACCCATTAAAGATGGAATTTTTTCTTTCAAGTATCTGGTTGCGTAATTAACATTACGTGATGGCGAGTATACTTATCAAATGCAGAGTAAACACACATACTGTCAATGCGTTGCAATCATTTGTTCGACTTAGATGTTTAATAATCGAACATATTTAAATATAATCTTCATATGTTCCACAATTTTCACATCATTTACTGTCATCGGTTTCAAATGGACTCATCACGATAAAATGTAAAGATAATAGTATTACGACAACTGTGTTTGTATGATTAATATTTAGGTAATTAAAAATATAGGAAGGAAATTCAAAAGAAGTACAAAAAAGCACCCAATGAAGGGATACAAATTTTTAGTTATTAATACATTCTTAATGGAAGCCTATTAATCGGTTTTGCGATACCTGTGATCGCCATTTATCCACATATTCACTGGTAAATAATGTGTTAATAAAGCAATTAATAGATATATAAATATTGTTAATGTGTTTACTACATAAACGGAGATAAAGATCAGATATATATACAAAACGTACCATGATTTGTCACATGAGTCGAGGATGCTAAACGGCCTGCGCTAACCAAGCAACACCGGACGCAACTCATGGTTACAGTCGTACCAGATACTGCGTATTTCCGTCAAAACTATTATTTACCCTATGGAATTTTACGACGGTTCTGAAATCAGATAAGTTATCATGCAGGCATAAATTCTTTTATCCAAGAGATCAACACAGATAATACACGCATACCAAAAGCATCGATGCACCAGCGATTAAAAACAAAAACATACTACCGTTAAGAAATGCTGTACTTGTGAACGTATTTGACGTTTACATGTTAATGCGCGATTTCAATATCAGAGATACAAAGTTCAACTAATCCCAAAAGATGGACCAACACGAACAGCATATGAAATGCGTCACGATATCGGAAAAAAGAATAGAAGTATATAAAGTCAAGGATTGACGTTTTACAATGCATCAATTGGTTCACATTGTCGGTCGATTAATGTCTGTGCCAATAATGCGTCACGTCGTCCAGAAGTCAAAACCGAGACGGCGTAGGATGACGAAATGTTTCGTGCCTCCCCAATTACACCTCGATAGAGAATGGACTAACCTCGTTAATTATTCATCGATCAGCGGAGAACATCAGATTGCAAGAATATTGGTTTAGTGCTTCGAACTAGCTTCGAAATCCGGAATAAATTGCCCAAGGGAATTTAGAGTCAATGGTTTTGGTTCGCCAAGCATGGAGCCTGAGGGAAAAATTAGGACATTAAACCAGCTGAGTCGGAGCTTTGCTATTTCGACATCGGAAGTGGTCCCAAGTTTTGGAATAGCCCGGTGATAACATATAGCAGCAGAGAGTGCGCCGTTGCGTTTCGGGCAAGATAAATACACGTGTTCAAGGCCAGGGACAAATGTTATTGAGCGCGCCACTTGGCTCGTCTTGTCATCTGCGAATCAATGCTTAACAAGATAAAAACTCACGTCACTCGACGGACACGAACGCAAGCGACCCTCGAGGCGGATAAACGTTTCCATTCATTGGTCTACCAACTCGGCGGGGAATGGACTAACCTTCTTAATTAATCACCGAGCATCGAAGATCATCGGGTCACGGTAGATTTCGTCCGGGTTTCTAAACGGGGGAGAAAAAAGATCGGAGAAAGTTAAGCGCGAAATGGTTCGCGATTAGCGAGCGGGTGGTTGTCAAAAAGGAACAACCACGAAGCGAGGACCTGCTCGGTCGAGAAGGAACTGACACATCACGATCGAAAACAATGACAGACTCGAGCGAAAATCGCCCGCCAAGGTCAAGGGACGGCCTCGTCGGCCGTCACTTTCCTGCCGGCGGTCGGCTCGACATTGTAGATGCTATTCGCGAGATCTCGTACCCGCACCGCGCGACCAATTACGCAATTTTTTACCTGTAAACTCACATTAAGCACGCAGAACCTGGCGGCGGCAGTTCCGACGCGAGCCCGACTTGTGGCGAACGGTCGCGCGCGGGTGGCGACACCTGTCGGTCGGCGAGTAACTCTCGCGAGGTCAACTACGAGGCAGGATGGCCAATCCCAAGATGGCGGATTCTGAATTCTAGGGATGTCTCCACAGGGTTGGGTATGTAAAATACTCTAGGTAATTACGTAGTTTTTTACAGTAATTTACTAGGTATTTTACTTTACAAATTTTATACGCGAGCAGGGGGTCAATTATGTAAAGCAAATTGAGCGAAAATGTGAAGAGTGAGTTGCTCAAATGGTGAAGCATACAAGCAGAGATGCTCATCTCTGATACAAGAAAAGAATTTACTAGGATGTACAGGTTAGTTTTTGTTATTCCGAGGTTATATTACATCATTAAACATTGAAAACTGTTAAATAATTCATGTTTATATGACATGTTAAGAAAATTATATCGTTGAACTTCTAATTATAGTACATGTAAATATGAATGTAATACATATTTAAGAAATATAGATAGACTCGAGTTCTCTTTTTTTACTTTTAACGGCTTCTATTTTCCCGCTTTTCCTGTCTATTAACCCACTGCCTCTCAACAATTTTCGATTTACTAGGTATGTACCTTTATTCGCAATATTACTAGACCGGAAGTGTTAGTGATCTCGTTCTTTCATATAGCGAATACGTAATTCGACGAATAAACCCACGTGAAATGAAAGTGCGAGAAGTGAGCGCTCTCGTCAAAAATATGTAATAAACGCCCTGTTAACGTCAAAGTAGATTATAACTTAAATACATTTCCATGAGTAGTGAACTCCGGGTTTTATAAATTCGCGTTTACGGAAAGCGACTGTTCCTACCTTCTCTCCGATTCGTGGATTATTTTTGGTGGGCAAAAGATGTCAATGAAGGGTCGTCTTCAAAGTATTTTGTAATTTAAACATTGTACCATATCCAGGATTTTTATTCACTGTTTAGAGAAGTATTGCCGTACACACGTAAAAAGTGATATTTATACAATATTCGTAAATGTGCGTATATATGCTTTTGAATGCATTTGTATTTTTGGCTCGGAGAATTTTGTTAGGTTAAGTCTTATGGTGCACTTTACATTTGAATTGATGTTTTAAATAATGCGACAATTCGATTTCCAGATTTCCGAGTAGGGAATAGAGAACGTAGAAACGTGTCTGTCAAAAAAGTTCTTCGAACAAAATCGTGAATGTGGAGCACATGGTTACATCCAACGGTAAACAAGTCTGGTTGCACAACGGTGCCGATATTACGTGTACTTTGCAATCCACAGGAGGACCGAGAGGATCCAGCGACATGAGCAAACTTGAAATAAACAATGAGGTATGTTATATCCTTGTCGAAACGAGTTCTAAGTATCTTCAAATATTCGATGTAAGATTCAAAGGAAAAAGGCTTGTTGAATTTTCGAAATAATTCCGCGTAAAGATTCCTCGCAATATCGTCCATGTGTCGTCGATTAAATTTCTGAAAATTGCATTAAGCAGCTTTGCGTATTTACAGATTGTTTTAATGAGGCACGCAGTCCGCCGTGCACGTGTTCACGTTGTGAGGAAGCTGGTGAGGGATGTCAAGACTTTACGAGAAAAAAAAGGTAACGAAAAGCAGCAGGAAAAATATAAAAGGAAAGCAGAAAGATTTGCTAATGAGATTCTGGCCATTAAAAAGGTCAAGGATGATGAGATTTCTCGGTACGCCATTACTAATTCGAGGAGCTTGCAGGAGATTTTAGAAGACCAAGGTTCAGATTCTCAGACTCGCATGATGGCTAGATTGGCTTTTCACAGTACTTTGAAAAATGTGGTATCGAAGTTTAAAGAAAAGTTCCCAGAGTACGAGAAACATTTGGGACCAGGGAAAAGGAAATTGATAAAATTGCAACGGAAGGCTAAGAAACAAGCAGCTGCACAAAAAAGAGTTTCCAAAAACGTTAACAATGAAAATATTGAAGTAGCTGATAATTCCGAAAAGGATACTTCCGAAAACAATGAAATAATTACGAACAGAAGTAGTAATATCGAATACGAAGAGGCGTCAAAAGATCAAGATATTAAAGAAACTCTAAGCAGCGATGAAGATAGTAAAACTTTAGAACCAGGAAGTATTTTGCGTATAAAACCAATTAATATCAATAATGAATCCAAAGATTCAGAAAGGAAAAAGTTAAAGAAGTCGAACAAAGAAAGTACTAAAAATCCGGAAGTCAAATCGCTGGAAGTGAAAAATCATCCTAGAAAAACCTCTGTTCCTGTGAAGGTGACTAAAGAAGCAATGGTAAAGAGATTTACAGAACTGCTGCAGGAAGAAACATCCAACGAAGATTTCAAAGAGAAAGATGACACGGTAAAACCATTACAAGTCGAGTTAAGGAAAGAAGTCGATGCATTCTTTATGACTGGAGATGGAGAAAGGGAATACCTCAGTGTCGCTATTCCAAAAGAAGTAAAAAGTAGTGACGATTATAATAACCAGGATAATTTCAAAAATCCAAAGTTTGCGAAGAGTAAATTCTTTGATAAGATAGATAATTCCAATGGATGGAATCAGAAACCATCAAGAACTCAAGCTCGGCAGAAAAACTACTGTAAATCGAATGATAATTATGTTAGCCAAAGGGCGGAGAGGCCAATTAATGGAAGCAGGAGTTCAAAAGTTCCATTCAAAAGGAAAGAAGACGTTCCTGAGCATTTACATCCATCTTGGGCAGCGAAAAAGAAACAGCAAGAAATCTTAAAGCAAGGATTCCAAGGGAAGAAAATCGTCTTCGGTGATGATTAGTCACCGTAATCACCGTAATTAGGTAGAGCTATATTTGTAAGTTACGTTATATAATTTAATTAGCCAAAATAGAACTTTAAATCATTGTTGTCTATAGTGATTAAAGGAAATAACATTTATACCCGTTGTTGTGAATTGTCTTGTACAAGTGAACTTGTAAGTACATTAGGATATTTAAATTTAGTACGGCATGTATAGTACTCAATTGGACCTCGAATGAAGGAATGATTAATCCTTATTGCTCAACCGTTCCTAAGAATTTCTTTTAGTTCACGTATAATTACCTTCAATTTCCAGTTTTCGCTGTAAAGGTTACAAGGTGGAAGTTTTTGGGATTCATGACATGTCTGTCGTTGACTGCGCAATATCCAAAGTATTCATCGAGGAAAATTTTATCCCAAGGTTTTGAAACTTGGTCCATCCGATACAAAGATTTCCCAATAATTTCCGAAGTTGCCCAAACTTTGACTGCGTCATTGGTTCACATGACAGTAAACAAATGAGCATTAAATTCTAAAGTTAATTCCTACCATCGCAATCACACGACCCGTTTTCACGATTCATCGAAAACCCAAGTGCTTCAAAATAATTCATTGATTCACGAAAAATGTAATAAGTTAGCAACAATTGGACGCATTAGTAACAGCTACCTCAGTAACCTAATGTTAAATTAAATATATACGTATCTGTGTGTGTATATGTATATAAAATAAATGTAATTAGACACTTTTATTTCTTCCAAAGTATCGTACAAATGAAACTAAAATGACCATAGAGTTCCAAAAGATTCCAAAAAAGGTTTCAGCACAAATAATGTACAGGCTCTGAGTACAAAACAAGCTGTATGTACAGAAATTAATATATTGTATTCGTTCCATCTGAAATTTTCCAATTAAAGTGATATGAAAGGGTCATTCTATATACATAAAACCCGAAGATATTTATAAACCTTTTTTTCAAACTGGGTGCATCAAATAAATTTAAACTTTAACACGTGATTATGGAGGCTCTAAGGAAGAACGCTCGTGAAATTTCATTTCTCATAAAAAATATTGTACTTATCACGGACAAGGGCCAGAATGATATATATATTTTTTTTCGACAAATGAAATATCACGAGTTGCGCGTTCATCCTTAGAGCCTCCATAATTACGTGTTAAAGTTTAAATTTATTTGATGCACCCAGTTTGGAGAAAAGTATTATAAATATTTTCACCTTTTTGGTACGTATATATCAGACTTTCATATCACCTTAAGACTGCACGCAACATTACAGGAAATGGGTTATTATTTGAATTAATTTCATTGACGATTGATCGTTCTAATCGAGGAAATCGCTGGGTAAAGAGGCGGTTCGCATTGTTCTCATCTTCGTGTTTTCCTTCCAGAGCTTCATTTCTTTTTCGACAGAGTGCGCTGCTTCTCGCCGTGAGTGACCAGTTGGGAGTCCACCGGAAGTCCCTTGCGCCTCCGCACGGCGTCTATGTACTTCTTCGCGCGGTTTCCGGTGTCCGCTTTCTCCCCGAAATGTAAGTATTCCTCCTCCGTGGACGGCACCCAATATGGATCCTGCTCGATCACCTGCGAACAAGAACAACGACCAGGGTTGGGTAATTTCACGACTTTCGAGGTTCTTCACCTATATTACGTAAATCAAGTGGTTACCGTGGAAAACGTAGAAAACCAGGAGAAAACTTATCAAATATGGCGGACAAGACAGACGTAGGGCATGCGGTATCCGCTAGGTTATAAACATCCATCCTGTCCATTTCTTTCATCCTATAACTTACTTTTTGCTCTTCCTCCTTTATACATTTTTATACAAATATTGGTTATATTTGTTTCATCCCATAACTTACTTTTTGCTCTTCCACCTTTGTACATTTTTATACAAATATTGGTCACGAATCTTACGACTTCGAATAGCCGTTATCAGCTGTTATAAACAAACGTAAAATGCACGTATATGCAGACATTTGAAATTTCCAAGGGTGATTTCCAATGTGCGCGGATTTGTGGATGCGTAAAGCGCAATCCCCTTAATTGCCAGTGAGAATCTCTCTTAGTCTAACTTAGCCCAGACCAGAACCAAAATGGCGTCGAGCGCTCGTATTTCGAACAATATACAATTATCGAAGACTCCGATATGAGAAACGAAAGATTCAGGACAATTTTACGACAATTTAGAACACTCTGGTAATCGATAAACTCGCGTTTGAATGCCATTTTTTTTTTGGCAATACCAATTTAACCTATTCTCTTAAGCTAGGAGTTTGTTTAAATAATTATGATATAAAGAAAGAAAAAATCGTTGCTCGTATGTTCTCGAACTGAAGAAACAAATTGTGCCACTCTTTTGGCAATACCAATTTAACCTATTCTCTTAAGCTAGGAGTTTGTTTAAATAATTATGATATAAAGAAAAAAGAAATCGTGGCTCGTATGTTCTCGAATTGAAGAAACAAATTCTGCCATTCTTTTGAGTAACATCGATTTAACCTATTCTCTTAAGCTAGGAGTTTGTTTAAATAATTATGATATAAAGAAAGAAAAAATCGTGGCTCGTATGTTCTCGAATTGAAGAAACAAATTCTGCCATTCTTTTGAGTAACATCGATTTAACCTATTCTCTTAAGCTAGGAGTTTGTTTAAATAATTATGATATAAAGAAAAGAAAAAATAGTGACTTAGAAAGAGTAATGTTTAATGTTTTAGTATGGAAAATGAAATCAGGATTTTTATAAACTCTGCTCGGTGTTCTTGTTCGCGCTCGAGGGCGGTCGATTTCCGTCGGTCGCACGGCGCAGTCATCGCTAAGCTTAAGCCGCGTGCGCCCGGGCTTTGGCGGTGGATAAGTTTCCCGTGCTGCCGCCTTGCGTAAGCCGGTAGCACTCCGAATTAGCCCGTTCCACCGCTCCCCGACCCCCTGGGCCCCCCGAGCCCCCCAGGCCCCCCAGGCCCCGGGGCTCGCACCTGCGACCGGCCGGATGCCGGACCGGGCCCGCTCTTTTCGTCGCTCTTCCCAAACGACTAGCGAGCTCTTAATAATTCCTAACCTCTTTCTTAACGGAATTGCGGTAGAAATGATGGGGTAAACAAAATCTAAGTATATGACTAAAATGTGACATATTCATGATTCTAATGTTCTCTTCACTTATCAGGAAACTCGGTAGAGTTTCGCGGCAAATACATTTAAAAGCATGCGTGAACAGCACCGAATACTTTACGAATAAATTATACACCGATTTATGCTCTTCCCTGGATTCTTTATTTTACAAACGAAGATTGAGGAAAAAAACGCGAATTAGGCTTACCTCCTGCCCAAAGATACATTTTGTAATTACCCCACCGGTATTCTTCATCGTGACGGTTTTTCGTGTCGCGAATTAGACTTACCCCCTGCTAAAAGATATATTTTATAATTACTCCACTGGTATTCTTCATCGTGACGGTTTTTCGTGTCGCCAATTAGGCTTTAATTACCCCACCGGTATTCTTCATCGTGACGGTTTTTCGTGTCGCGAATTAGACTTACCCCCTGCTAAAAGATATATTTTGTAATTACTCCACTGGTATTCTTCATCGTGACGGTTTTTCGTGTCGCCAATTAGGCTTACCTCCCGCCCAAAGATATATTTTATAATTACCCCAGCGGTATTCTTCATCGTGACGGTTTTTCGTGTCGCGAATTAGGCTTATTTCCTGCCAAAAGATACATTTTGTAATTACCCCAGCCATATTCTTCACCATGACGCTATTTCGTGTCGCGAATTAGGCTAACCCCCGCCAAAAGATATATTTTGTAACTGCCTCACCGGTATTATTCATCGTGACGGCTTTTCGTGTCGCGAATTAGACTTACCCCCTGCTAAAAGATACATTTTGTAATTACCCCAGCCATATTCTTCATCGTGACGCTATTTCGTGTCGCGAATTAGGTTAACCCCCGCCAAAAGATATATTTTGTAACTACCCCACCGGTATTCTTCATCGTGACGCTATTTCGTGTCGCGAATTAGGCTAACCCCCGCCAAAAGATGCATTTTGTAACTACCTCACCCGTATTCTTCATCGTGACGCTTTTCCGTGTCGCGAATTAGGCTAACCCCCGCCAAAAGAAGTTTGACCTGAAAAAGTAGTAGGAAAAACGGTTCCATTACCGCGTTACGCTTTGAAGACGTCCTCCGGTGATTTATTTCCCCCTGGGGAAAAACCTGGAAGAGCCACGTCGCACGTCCACCTCCAAAGAAGAATTTCTCAGGCCCATTCTCGGGCGAATAATTCCGGGCGGCTAGACACCGATATTCCGGGGCCCGTTCTCGGGCCCCGGGCCCCTCGCCGGCCCTGTCCTTCCCTCAGCTTTTTTTTCACCTTTTCCCTGCTCCAGGCCGTATTGAAATTTATAAGATGTGGACACCTGGCTCGCGCGCGCGGCCGGGAAGAAATAGTCCCTAGCGGGGCCAGATCCAAGATGGCGGCCGGGGACTATACCTTTCCCGGGTCCCGGGCTCCCGGCGTACGCGTACCCCGCCGAGCAGATGGTAGCCAACAGTTTTTGTTTCAGGCAGATTTGTTTTCGTGGTGCCCCGGGGAGGGGAGTGTGGGCGCTGGGCCCGCGGCGGTCCCTGGAAGGGGGGAGGGGACGGGGCCCGAGAAGTGGGGCGACAACCTGTTGCGCGTCGCCTTCGCGTTCCCGACGGGCCCCTTCTTTATGCCCAGATTCGGCGCGCGCATGGGGGAATCGCGTAATTCGAGAGTACCCAGGGGAAGGGGAGGGATAATAAAAACAAGGGGGACGCATGGAGAGCTAAGCATCTTGAAATCAAGGGATTTGCATTTGTCTCTGGTTTTGGGCCTGACATGGTCGGGCCCAATTTCTTGAAATTATATTTCGAGGGGATTAAAATAGAAGGGGAGGGATGGTAAAGATATGGGGAACACAGAATAGCTAAGCATCTTCAAATCAAGGGGTTTCCATTTGTCTCTGGTTTTGGGCCTGATGTGGTCGGGCCCAATTTCTCGCAATTGATTTTCTACGTAGAGAATCAAGAAACAAGGAAAACGCATGGAGAGCTAGGCATCTTGAAATCAAAGGATTTGCATTTGTCTCTGGTTTTGGGCCTGACATGGTCGGGCCCAATTTCTTGAAATTATATTTCGAGGGGATTAAAATCGAAGGGGAGGGATAATAAAGATATGGGGAACGCAGAATAGCTAAACATTTTCAAATCAAGGGATTTGTATTTGTCTCTAGTTTTGGGCCTGATGTGGTCGGGCCCAATTTCTCGCAATTGATTTCAACATAGAGTATCAAGAAACAAGGAAAACGCGTGGAGAGCTAGGCATCTTAAAATCAAGGGATTTGCATTTGTCTCTAGTTTTGGGCCCAATAAGATATAGTCGGGCCCAATTTCTTGAAATTATATTTCGAGGGGATGAAAATGAAAGGAGAGGGACAATAAAGATATGGAGAACGCAGGATAGCTAAGCATCTTAAAATCAAGGGATTTGCATTTGTCATTGCTTTTGGGCCTGATAAGTTCGGGCCCAATTTCGCAATTATGATTTCGAGAGTACTAAAATGCAAGGAGAGAGATAATAAAAGCAACAACGTACGAATTAATATATCCGTATCATCTGAGTGGTTTACAACTGAAATTCATAAAGGGGGGGCAAAATTTCTCATAATTGTCCAAAGTGACTTAAAAAATGGGACTATAGGTAGCAATTTCGAGCATTCTTTGCAATTTTTCCTTCCCGACATCGTTAAAGCCAGTCTAATAAATATAAACCGATTAGCGTTGTCCATTAGTTAATTTATTCGGACATTGTTTTTGCCAAAATACTGATAAAACTGCCAGAACGTTTACTGCGCGATTAACAATGTTTCTCGTAATTATTGTAAATTTGTCCAATTTATTGCAGCCGTTTACAAAGAGTCGGGAAAATTGCGTGCTTTTATGACGACGAAGAACGCACTAACAAGTGGTAAGTGCGAGAGAGAGGGGAGGAAACGTAGTGGGCATAGTTCGGAGGCCGGCCGGAAGATGGCGCCGCGACTGGCAAATGCCCGGTACCGTTTCTCAACGGCCGGAGGAAAAAAGAGGTTTTTTTCTCCCAGCGCGGCCGAGATGATCTTCCGGTTGCGAGAGGGAGATGGAAAACGGGGAACAGAAGCGGAGGAAGAGAGAAGTTCGATTCCATGTAAGCCCTCGTCAAGGCGACCATTAGAAGCGAGCAAGAAGACTCCCCGTTAGGCTCAGCCAATGTTGTATAAAGGTACCTAGATACGCCGCGCCCTCTATGGTCGCGCATTTCCCTGGATAATCGAGCAGAGTCTAAGTTCCATTTCTTCCAGATTCTTAA
This sequence comes from Orussus abietinus, assembly GCF_000612105.2. Lineage (NCBI taxonomy): Eukaryota > Metazoa > Arthropoda > Insecta > Hymenoptera > Orussidae > Orussus > Orussus abietinus. The sequence continues at coordinate 42,150 of NW_019394689.1, forward strand.
GGTGAAGTGAAACCCCCCTGAGTTCAGTCAATTCGAATACGACACTTTTTTTTAAGGTTATTAGTTATAGGTTAAGGTTATTACTTATAGGTTAAGGTTATTAGTAATAGGTCATTAGGACCAAACAGTCCGAAACTTTGGCACACGACTCGTGATCATCTAAGAATTGTCCTGACACATTCAAAATTTGGATTTTTCGAAAATATATTTTAACTTAGCCCACAGAATACAAAATGGCGTCGAGCCCTCATATTTCGATCAATATACAATTATCGAAGGCTCTGATATGAGAAACCAAAGGGTCAGGACAATTTTACGATAATTTAGAACACTCTGGTAATCGATAAATTCGCGTTTGAACGGGATAAAGGCAAAAAAAGTGTTTTATGCGCTTCTATGCTAAAACGATGGGAATACGAGGTCTCGGAGGGAAAATTTAATTGGCCTGGAAATCACAGATGGCGCAGGGGGTCCCTCTGCAGTCAATTAGGGCTTCAAAAAACACGAATCCAGAGGATTTCTTGAATTTTACTTGGATTTCTTTATAATTATTGTACGAAAACGACAGGTAGAGTATGCCATTTAGTACAATACCCAATATAATTCGACCCAGCTGTCAATACAAAAACGAACGTCGGCAACGTATGTATTNTATATATATAATGACCTTTTCATATCACCTTAATGGGTTCGAAGCAAGCCTCCTTAACAACGTCGCGATTTCTCTTCGCTTTTCGAGGTTAGGTCGGCGTCGGTAAACTGCGCGTGGCAAAAACCACGAGAATCGGCGCGAGATAGCAAAACCTGGCCCGGACCTTTTTCATCGAACCTAACCTCGCCTCGCTCGGCTTCATTCATTAACTCATTCTTGTTTACAGGAAGTTCCTCTCTCGGCCGAGCCGGGACACCGAGACGTCCTTTTCTTCCGCCCCACTTCGGCCCCTCCACCTGCTCCTCAGGGATGCTGCGCTCGCCTCGCAGATGCATCTCGTTCTCACGGAGAGGGGACACCGATGCCTTGTACCAGGATTGGCGGAGAAGCATCTCGGATTAAGTAAAGTTCCCTTTAACCCCTTGAACACGGAGCCATTTTGACATACGGGCGAAATTCGTCTGACCGTGCAGGCAATATTGGACCAAACGTCGGACGCTTTTAGGCGCTCTTAGTAGCCAAAGGGTTAAAAAAAGTGTCTCATTCAAATCGACTGACTTGAGGGGGGTTTCACTTCACCTTAAGACTGCAGATTCGGGAGAATGTCTGTCAGGAATAGAGAGTAGATGTCAGTCGAAAGTGCAGGGGAAGTGATAGGCGAAAACTGCCGAGATCGTTTCCGCCGTTTCGGGACTTTTTCCTCGAGTTTAGCTTCGCTCGATTTCGTTGATTAACTCGCTCCCGTTGACAGGAAGTCTCGTAGACTCTCTCCGTGGCTCTTTTTCTTCTGCCCCACTTTCCATCTCTCCGTTTTGTCCCCCTCGGTGAGAGGACCCGTACGATACTTATTCACAATACTGATACGATTATTATTCATAATATTGCAATAATTCAATTCTCCGGCATTTATATCGAAAATACATAAAAAATGAGATACTTGGCATCGATATTCGATATCGATACCTTTTAGAATGATACATAACAATGCAGTATAACTGATATGGTGACAAAGTACCGATGTACCGATACTATCAACAATATAAACGAATATTTCAAGTACTTTATGATACAATACATGAACAAAGGTCTCACCTTTCGTTTCTTAACTTAACTCAGTTCTAATGAATAACATAGGTAATAATTACCGCAAATTTTTAATCAAAGAACATTTCTTTTTATGTATATTACCCTCAATAACTCCATTTTCATTCCTCCCGTAATATTGCCACCCCCACGATCTTTCGATATTTTTTAATGCTTTATTGCATTCTCTCACAGGACGGTATCATAAAGTACTTTAAATATTCGTTTATATTGTTGATAGTATAGATGCTTCGGTATTTTGTCACCGTATCAGTTATAACTGTATTGTTATGTATCACTCTAAAAGGTATCGATATCGAATATTGATGTCAAGTGTCTCATTTTTTATGTATTTTCGATACCTCGGATTATAATACCGGAGATTTGAATTATTGCAATATTATCATTAAGTAATAAGTCAGTCCCGTCACTAACCACGGTCAACAATTCGAGTATACCAACTTGAGCCGACAATTGCAAGCGTACTCGAATCGTCGGGAAACGGATGAAGCTCGACCCTTTGTTCGGCGATGGTGGAGTCAATTTTTCCCGGGAATAGGTTAAATGGAAAGTAATTTTCCTGGCACCATTCATCTTCCCTGGCGACCACTTTCCATTGAAAATCTCGATGAATGGAGACCTTCCGGGAATGGAATCTGCACTGGAGTGGAGACGCCAAGGTAAAAGACACCTTTTCAAAGCGGAAATCAGTCCTAACTATAGTTGAATAGTATCCATGTTTAATATTGTTTTTCAGGTAGATTTTGAAAGTGTGAATATTATCGTGATTTGTTGCAACATGGTGTAGGGTTGAGGTTAAAGATACATTTTCAAAGCGAAAATCAATATTAACCGTACTTTTTGCCTGAAATTTCAATTGAATTTGACGTGATGTATTATCTGAATATTTATTAATGGGCAGTTGAATAATTTCCACGTTGAATATTGTTTTTCAGGTGGATTTTGAAAGTGTGAATAATATCGTGATTTGTTGCAACATGGTGTAGGGTATAAGAGGTGGGGCACTAAAATCGAGGTTGTTGCAGTAAAATAGCACTAAAAAAGCACTAAATTCTCCAATAGGTTTCATTCCATATTTCCGATGTGGGGGTGCCTACTGTACACCGGGAGACATCAATGCCCTCCCATCCTGCACAGGCAATGTCGTACCTGCAGAGGTGGCATTCATGTCCGCCATTGTACATACATTGTTTTACGGGCCCCGGGACGTCCCTGACCAACGACCTCCGTTTCGGGACAAGAGGGCCCAGGGGCCCTAGGGCCCAAAACGAGAGAAATGAGAGAAAGGAGGGGGTTCCGTGGAAACGCCGCAGGGGTCCGTCTCGTGGTTCTCGAGTGGCGTGGGCGGCCGCGTGGGGCCTTTGCTAATTAAATAGAAAAAATTTGTTATAGTGCTTTTATAGTGCCATTTTAGTGCCACAATGAGGCAAATTTCAGTGCAACAAGTGAACATTCACTCAGCACCACCAACGATTTTCGGTATAAGGGGTGGGGCACTAAAATCGAGGTCGTTGCAGTAAAATAGCACTAAAAAAGCACTAAATTCTCCAATAGGTTTCATTCCATATTTCCGATGTAGGGGTGCCTACTGTACACCGGGAGACATCAATGCCCTCCCATCCTGCACAGGCAATGTCGTACCTGCAGAGGTGGCATTCATGTCCGCCATTGTACATACATTGTTTTACGGGCCCCGGGACGTCCCTGACCAACGACCTCCGTTTCGGGACAAGAGGGCCCAGGGGCCCTAGGGCCCAAAACGAGAGAAATGAGAGAAAGGAGGGGGTTCCGTGGAAACGCCGCAGGGGTCCGTCTCGTGGTTCTCGAGTGGCGTGGGCGGCCGCGTGGGGCCCTTGCTAACTAAGTAGAAAAATCAGGGACCGGGCCCAGGGCTGGAGGGGCCCCCGGGGGCACCCAGGCCCCGGACTGGGGTGTAAGTTTCAGGCCCCCGGCGCGCCATTGTCCCGCCTGACAATGGGGACAATCAACCGGTGACAGGCTAACAATGAGGAGGGCCCGTTGCAGCCTCTATACCCTCTCGATACCTTGGGCCCCGACCCGGGGCCCGAGAAACGGCTCGGAATCTCGGAATCTTAACGGCACTGTCTCTTCCTCTTGTACGCCTCGAGGAACCTGGGCCTGACCACCTTCCTTCACCTTTTGGGACCTTCTCGCGCCTCCTCCTCGCTCTGGGCCTTCTCCTGGGCCCGGACCTGATTAAGGGGATGTGAAAGTGCCATCTTAGGGGTCAATCGTTCATGAAACTTTTCTCCGAATTGGGTGCGCCAATTTCTTTCAAATTGTAACTCGTGAGTAAGGAGACTCTGAGGTAGGTCATGAAACTCCCGAAATTTGTTATTAACCATTTACCAGTACCGATGTGCCGAATATCAAGGGACATTTTCAGGGTACGTCGTTTGCGATTTGATAGATTAGCAAATAATGTTATTTGTATATGCGCCAATTTCTTTCAAATTGTACCACGTGAGTAAGGAGACCCTGAGGTAGGTCATGAAACTCCCGAAATTTGTTATTAACCATTTACCAGTACCGAGGTGCCGAATATCAAGAGACATTTTCAGGGTACGTTCTTTGCGATTTGATGGATAGCAAATAATGTTATTTGTACATGCGCCAATTTCTTTTAAGTTTTACCACGTGGATGAGGAGATCATGAGGTAGATCGGAAACTCGCGAAATTTCATTTGTTATTAATCATTTATCATTATCGATGTGGCGAATATCAAGGGACATTTTCATGGCACGTCCTTTGCAATTTGATGGATTACCAATTAATGTTATTTCTAGATAGAATGATAAAGGAAAAAGTATTTTCTGTCTAATCTGACGCGTCAGATCGCAAATAAAGAGCAGCTGAGTGTTTCACGGTTATATACATATTTGTCGCGAAACTCTGCCGATTTCCTTGACAACAGCTAAATTACGAGTATTGAAATGTGTCGAATGTCAAGGGACATTTCCATGGCACGTCTTTTGCGATCTGATAAATTACCAATTAATGTTATTCGTAGATAAAATGGTAAAGGAATAAGTATTTTGTCTAATCTGACGCGTCGGGATAAAAATCGCAGATACAGAGCACCTGAGCGTTTCGCAGTTATACATGTATTTGGCGCGAAACTCTGCCGGGGTTGTTGATACTCACCTCCCAGTGGCTGAAGACGAGCTGGGGACTGGCAAGGCCCGAAGTTTGCGTGCGCAATTCTCGGGCCAGCTGGAAACTCTCGGGGACCGGTAGAGTAGCCAACACGCGGAATTGTCCGCCAAAGCCCAGGGCACTTTCTGCTGTCACGACGCGACCCTGGCGCTTCCCAAACACTGCATACAGCTTCCCTGGAAGAATAAACGTAAATATTAAAAATTTCCAACGAAACGCTGACAATAGTATTGCATCTACAAACTTTTATAAGTATTGTGAATTTTAGGTTATGAGAGTTTTTTGGCGACGTTAGTTCGTCAAAATATAAACAGTCATGAATTCATGGGCTTTCGGTTGTTTTACGTCGATCTTTTTATAATTACTTTACCGCAACGACATATAGTACCCTTCGGTTCGTATAATTCGGAGCACCCAGTTTGGCGAAAATGTTCATAAATATTTCGACTTTTTATGTAGATATTACACTTTCATATCCTCTTCACCCTTTGGCTACGAAGAGCGCCTATAGGCGCCCGACGTTTGGTCCAATATTGCCTGCCCGGTCAGGCGAATTTCGCCCATATGTCGAAATGGCTCGGTGTTCAAGGGGTTAAGGGTATTGGATCGAACTACCGCAATTTGCCTGACCTATCCAACTGTATGAACTGTTAAGATGAAGTGAAACCCCCCTCAAGTCAGTCGATTTGAATAAGACACTTTTTTAACCCTTTGGCTGCTACGAGCGCCTAAAGGCGCCCGACATTTGGTCCAATATTGCCTGCCCGGTCAGACGAATTTCGCCCATATGTCGAAATGGCTCCGTGTTCAAAGGGATAAGGGTATTGGATTGAACTACCGCAATCTGCCTGACCTATCCAACTGTATGAACTGTTAAGATGAAGTGAAACCCCCCTCAAGTCAGTCGATTTGAATAAGACACTTTTTTTAACCCTTTGGCTACTACGAGCGCCTAAAAGCGCCCGACGTTTGGTCCAATATGGCCTTCACGGTCAGGCGAATTTCGCCCGTATGTCGAAATGGCTCTTTGTTCAAAGGGATAAGGGTATTGGATCGAACTATCACAATCTGCCTAACCTACCCAACTGTATGTTAAGGTGAAGTGAAACCCCCCTCAAAATCAGTCGATTTGCATAAGACACTTTTTTTAACCCCTTGGCCACTAAAAGCGCCTAAAAGCGCCCGACATTTGGTCCAATATGGCCTGCCCGGTCAGACGATTTTCGACCATATGTCGAAATAGCTCCGTGTTCAAGGAGTTAAGGGTCTCGCGTTCTTTTCGTCAAGTACACGGATTAGCGAGAACTATCGGAGCTTCCGACGTGTATAACGAATAAAGGGAGGTAAAAGGAGGGAAAAAGGAGGCAGAAGGAGAAAGAAGGAAGCAAAAAGGGGGCGGATAAAAAATACTCCCAAGAGCCCGGGGGAACGGGCGATGCACCTCCCGGCGGGGATCGTGTTTTTCTCCCTTGTTGATATTTACGAGGAGAGTCGGCCCGTTGTTCTTCTCTCGATTTTGAAAGGAAGACGCGGAGGGAGATGGGAAAGGGGGAGGCATTCGGGAGCAGCGGAAGCCATCCATATCGAGATCGGCAGAGCCCGAGGGACGGTCCTTCCGAAGGAACTAATCGCTCGGCCGAGGACGGGATATCTCGCCCCTGTAATGGGGCCCCTCGCTGTTGGGACTTCCTCCGGGATCTAATTTCGAGAGCACCCCTTTTTTCTCTCCTTCCTCCCGGACTCGACTTCTACTCTTGATACATGGGCGAAATTAATCACGAGTCTCGGTCTACGAGAGCAGCTCCAGTTAATTCGGACCCCTGCGGGACATCCTCCGGAGCTACTCGTTTCCATTTACAAGAGGAGGGACTATTCACTGCACTAGGAGGGAAATTATTGTCAATTTTGACGTGTCTTGTTAAACCTAATTTTGGCATGATTTTTAAGTAGACTATTCATTCTACTAGAAGGGAAATTATTGTCAATTTTGACATGTCTTGTTAAACCTGATTTTCATGTAGACTACTCATTTTACTAGGAAGGAAATTAATGTCAATTTTGACATGTCTTGTTAACCTGATTTTTTTTACATGATTTTCATGTAGACTACTCATTCTACTAGGAAGGAAATTATTGTCAATTTTGACACGTCTTGTTAAACCTGATTTTTTGACACGATTTTTAAGTAGACTACTCACTCTACTAGGAAGGAAATTATTGTCAATTTTAACATGTCTTGTTAAACCTGATTTTTTGGCATGATTTTTAAGTAGACTACTCACTNACACTTTTTTTGCCTTTATCCCATTTAAATGCGAGTTTATCGATTACCAGAGTGTATATATATCTTACGTACGTTCAATAAACATTTATATACGATTAATTTACGGATATTCCACGCTCCGCGGTGCCTGGGCAAGTTCTCCCGTTAGTGTCGTTGCGAAGTCCGAGATGGCGCAGCGAGGGGCCGGGAAGTTCGGCAAAAAGGCCGGTTCGGAAGCCCGTGAGAGGTTTCGGGGAGCGAGAGGCGATCTCGCCGGAGCGTAAGCCGAGTCGGCGGGTTTCCAGGAATCGAGGCTCGTGCACCGGAAGCAATCTCGCTCGCTCGGAACTAATCGCCCCAAGCAAATCTTCGCTCGGACTGGCGGAATGGCGCCGCTCATAGGCGACCGTAGAGTTTCTTCGCGAGGACCAAGTAGCGATGGCTTCGACCGACCGAGAATACCCTGAGAGAAGAATCAAGTTAAGGTGAAGTGAAAACCCCTTCAAATCAGTCGATTCGAATACAACACTTTTTATTATGGGTATTAGACCAAACTGTCCGAAACTTTGACACGTCACTCCTGATCACCTAAGAATTATCCTGACACATTCAAAATTTGGATTTTTGGAACAAATTTTTTAACAACCCAGACCAGAAACAAAATGGCAAGAGAGAAAGAGAGAGCTCTTCTTCTCGCGAAATATTTAGAAATTATTCTTTGCTACTAGGGTGGTTTCACCCCTTATAGTGTTTAATGGCAGATAAAACGAAAATACGCGTCGCTTAGTTTTTAGTCTACTATAACATATTATAAAAGAAATGAAATCGGAGAGGTCGATCTGGGACACCTTCCTTGTGAGAGAGAGCGAGAGAGAGAGCTCTTCTTCTCGCGAAATATTTAGAAATTATTCTATGCTACTAGGGTGGTTTCATCCCTTAAAGTGTTTAATAACAGATAAAAGAAAATACGTGTCGCTTAGTTTTTAGTCTACTGTAACATATTATAAAAGAAATGAAATCGGAGAGATCGACCTGGGATTCCTTCCACTTTCAGTGCAGGGTATAACCGCGCCATAAGTTTCACTTGAAAACAAGGAAAGTTCGAAGTCGGTTCCAACCCATCGCTACCTCGCTCGAGAGCAAGATCGACTCTCGGATCTCTGGAGATCCCGTCCCACTCGCTCGGCCGGCTCGTCGCAGCTTCGGGCTTCCGGTCGCGCCCTGAGGCACCTGCGCGCACCTGCCCCCACCTGCCCCCACCTGGGCCCTCCTGCCCCACCCGGGCCCTAAGGCCCTCCGGGGACCTTGCCACCCTCCACCCCGAGAGAGAACTCTAACGATCTTTCTCTCTTCTCCCTCAGCCACGAGAGCAGCGGCTCTCACTACACGTCTCTCTATGTGCTATTTACTTAGAAGTTAATGAAAATTATTTCCGTTTTTTTAAACTGATTGCATTTGATTTCATTTGGTAAAGAATAATTAGATTCGATAACTGGTGACGTCCTAGGCAACCCATGAAGTGGAATATACGTAAATTAATCGTCTATATTAGGTATATAGAGGTATAGCAAATGTATATCGTCTATCATCCACCTAAAAAAATATCTAAAGGATATGTATAAATATCTATGTCTATTGTAGATGCAAATTATATATCCAATATTGACGTCTCCCTTACTGCTATTTACTTAGAAATTAATGAAAATAATTTCCGTTTCTTTGAACCAATTGCATTTGATTTCATTTGGTAAAGAATAATTAGATTCGATGACTAGTGACGTCCCAGGCAACCCATGAAGTGGAATATATGTAAATTAATCGTCTATATTAGGTATATAGAGGTATAGCAAACGTATATCGTCTATCATCCACCTAAAATAATATCTAAAGGATATATATAAATATCTATGTATATTGTAGATGAAAATTATACATCCAGTATTGACGTTTCTTTTATTGCTATTTACTTAGGAATTAGTGAAAATGATTTAATTTGGTAAAGAATAATCAGATTCGATGACTAGTGACGTCCCAGGCAACCCATGAAGTGGAATATACGTAAATTAATCGTCTATATTAGGTCTATAGGTATAGCAAATGTATATCGTCTATCATCCACCTAAAATAATATGTAATAATATCATTTCGTTCGCTATATATATAGATATAGATATATCGTATATATCTATATATATCTTACATACGTTCAATAAACATTTATATACGATTAATTTACGGATATTCCACGTTCCACTGTGCCTGGGTACTTTTCAAAGAAATATTTCGTTGGTTCTTTGTATTGTTCTCATTCGAGTGCCGATCGATTGAATACCAGGTAAATTTATCCCGAAGTCCAAGCTGCATGCCAATAACAGGAAACGCATATCGAAATTACCCAATCAAGGCGTGGGCTTATCCTCGGAATAATTTATCCGGAGGTGTATTTATACCGGATTTCATTATGGCTGTTTTTAACCCTCTATGACCCGAATGCAAATTCCGCGGAAACGTAATTATTTCAAAGTCACTTCGACTTTCCACTTGCGTTGGTGTTCTCCTCGTATATCGAACTAGCAATCGTTTCCTTTTCATTTTTATATTGCTTAAACAAGTATAGCTGCAGAGGCATCCAGTAATTTCACTTCTTCCATCTTTAAGGCTAAGTGAAACGCGTCGAGGAACTTGATCGACGTCGATAAAGAAGATTTTTCTAGATACCTACGTTGGTGACGTTGGTTTTTATATCGACAGCTGTGTCGAATTATATTGGATATTGTACCAAATGGCGTACTCCACCTGTTGTTTTCGTACAATAATTATAAAGAAATCCAAGTTAAACTGAAGAAACCCCCTGGATTCATGGTTTTTGAGGCCCTAGTTGACTGCAGAGGGACCCCCTGCGCCATCTGTGATTTCCAGGTCAATTAAATTTTCACTCCGAGACCTCGTATTCCCATCGTTTTGGCATGAAAGCGCATAAGACACTTTTTTTGCCTTTATCCCATTTAAATGCGAGTTTATCGATTACCAGAGTGTTATAAATTGTTGTACAATTATCCTGACCCTTTCGTTTCTCATATTAGAGCCTCAATAATTGGATATCAATCGAAATATGAGACCTCGAGAGAGATAAAGATTTTCCTAAATACGTACGTTGCCACGTTCGTTTTTATATCGACAGCTGTGTCGAATAAAAATTGGGAATTGTACCAAATGGCATACGCCAACTTTTGTTTTTGTACAATAATTATAAAGAAATCAAAGTGAAACTCTAGAAATCCTCTGGATTGATGCTTTTGAAGGCCCTAATTGACTGCAGAGGGACCCCCTGCGCCATCTGTGATTTCCAGGTCAATTAAATCTTCACTCCGAGACCTCGTATTCCCATCGTTTTGGCATAGAAGCGCATAAGACACTTTTTTTACCTTTATCCCGCTCAAATGCTAGTTTATCGATTACCAGAGTGTTCTAAATTGTCGCACAATTATCCTGACCCTTTCGTTTCTCATATTAGAGCCTGAATAATTGTATATCGATCGAAATATGAGAGCTCGACGCCATGTTGGTTCCGGCTTTTGCTAAGTTAAAAAATTGTTTCCAAAATCCAAATTTTGAACGTGTCAGGACAATTCTTAAATGATCACGAGTCGTGTGTCAAAGTTTCGGACAGTTTGGTCCAATACCTTTAAAAGAAAAGTGTTGTGTTCGAATCGACTGAATTGAGGGGTGTTTCACTTCACCTTAAATATTAATACGAGAGAGATAATCTCGCCTGGAATTCCACTTGTCGAAAGTTAATTCAATCCCCCGAGGAATCAACTTTCCCCCGTGAGCGCAATCGATATAACGCCCATTATCGACGCAATCTCGCAGGTAACCGTCGGATTCAGCAACGCATCTCCCCGTGCATTAGCAGTGCCTCGTACGCAAGAGGCGAGCTCCGGCAATCTGCGAGGTGAAAAGCGGAGCGAGAGAGACGGACCGATGCGGGCCGGCGGAGGAGGGAGAGAGAGGCGACGACACCCGGCAGGGAAGGAAGGCGGCGCGGGAAGGGAAAGGAGAGAGGGAGTGAATGGACCGCAGCCTCCATCAATGAACCAGCGACTCTCAACTACCTTAGGTTGACCGTCTCACCTGCTAGGTGAGTCCATTGCGTCGGTCCACAGCGGATGCCAATTAGAATCAGAGAATTTGAGGATTTCCCGTATGCGCGCGCAGCTAGATCGCAGGGGGCAATTAAAATCCCGAAAAGTGCAATATTTGGTAGGTGCGCGCGCAGGTAGATCGCAGGGGATCGTTAAATCGTGAAAAATAGAAAATTTGGCGGCTGAGCGCAGGTAATTTTAAAGGTACATTTTATCGTAAGATATAATGTGTTATATCATATAAATATATTGCGATAACATGTATTTTATCGTAAAAGTATCTTACGATAAACTGTACTTTATCGTAAACATATCTTACGACAACATGTATTTTATTGTAAAAGTATCTTACGACAAACTGTGCTTTATCGTAAACATACCTTACGATAAAATGTATTGAAAAATATTTTTCGATAAAATGTATTGAAATATATCTTACGATAAAATGTACCTTATCGTAAAAATATCTTACGATAGCATGTATTTTATCATACAAATATTTTACGATAACATGTATTTCATCGTAAAAGTATCTTACGATAACATGTATTTTATCGTAAAAGTATCTTACGATAAAATGTACCTTATCGTGAAAGTATCTTACGACAAACAGTACTTTATCGTAAACATACCTTACGATAAAATGCATTGAATTATATCTTACGATAAAATGTATTGAAAAATATTTTTCGATAAAATGCATTGAATTATATCTTACGATAAAATGTGTTGAAAAATATTTTTCGATAAAATACATTGAAATATATCTTACGATAAAATGTATTGAAATATATTTTTCGATAAAATGCATTGAAATATATCTTACGATAAAATGTACCTTATCGTAAAAATATCTTACGATAGCATGTGTTTTATCATATAAATATCTTACGATGACATGTATTTTATCGTAAAAATAAATCTGGAGCCTAATGAACGAAAAGCGATGGATGCACGAAAATCGGTGTCAATTTTGAGTAATGGAAAAAAATCGTGAAGGCTCCGGTCATGTTAAGAAACCATCCAGAAATCATCCAGAAAAAATGGAGAACCCACCCACGCAATCCGAACAGGAAAAGTGTGATCTATGAGAGATTCAACCATGCGGCAGAGGTATATGTACAGGGTGATTCAGAATTCCGTAATATCAGGTATCTCCATGTTGAAGAATAAGACACTAGGGAATAAAAATAAATTAATCGATTAAAATAATTAACGTTTAGAAATTTTAAATACTAGGTGAAGACTAGCCTCACGGGGTTCAGTCATTTCCGTAAACATTTGCCGACATCACCAGTGTTTAATAACACTGTATAATTTTTCAATTTTTATTTTCCGTTTTAGTAAATCCAGCAGACATGGAGGTACCTTTAAATCTATTTTTTTGCATAATTTCCGATCTTACCAGTATTTAACAATTCCACTTAATTTTCCAACGTCTACTTTCTGTTTTAGTAAATCCGCCACATATGGAGGAACCTATACATCAATTTCTTTAAACAATTGCCGAC